>NC_090752.1:2366536-2429036 GCF_036898095.1 Palaemon carinicauda | reverse complement strand
CAACTGTAAGGTCTCGGATATTTGCATGAAGACCACGAATATTGCAATACAGAAGACGACATTGACGAAATCTAGGACGTACTGGTCCCGGATTTTGCTCAATGTCTCCAGACAGCATAAGAATTAATAGAAATAAAAAAGACACATCATACTTAAAAACTAGATTAACAAGAATTAAAACAAAAACAATATGTACAGAATAATAATAAAAGTGATTGATGATATCCATAAACTATAGTAAAAAGTCGGAAAAACTGGTCAACATGGAGGAGCCGATACACCATGCAAGGCTAAATACCCTCCAGGATAGCCACTTCAACTGAAGGGAGGACAGTAAGGATGGTTTTGAGAAGAAAAAATCAGAAAAAGGAAAAGACAACCTCTTGATAAACCACCAGGCATCCATGGCCCTTCTAATAAGCCTGCCCAACACACCATTTCAAAAAAAACAAGAGGAAGAAAAAAAAAATAAGATAGAATAGTGTGCCCGATTGTACCCTCAAGCAAGAGAACTCTAACCCAAGACAGTGGAAGACCATGGTACAGAGGCTATGGCACTACCCAAGACTAAAGAACAATGGTTTGATTTTGGAGTGTCCTTCTCCTAGAAGAGCTGCTTACCATAGCTAAAGAGTCTCTTCTACCCTTACCAAGAGGAAAGTACACTGAACAAATTGCAGTGCAGTAAATTAACCCCTTGGTGAAGAAGTGTTAAGTATCTCATTGTTGTCAGATGTATGAGGAAAGACGAGAATATGTAAAGAATAGGCCAGACTATTCCGTGTAAGTGTAGGCAAAGAAAAAATAAGCCGTGACTAGAGAGAGGGGTCCAATGCAATACTGTCTGGCCAGTCAAAGGATCCAATACCTCTCTAGTGGTAGTATCTCAACGGGCGGCTGGTGCCCTGGCCAACCTACTACCTACATATATGTGTGTGTGTGTGTGTATGTATATATATATATATATATATATATATATATATATATATATATATATATATATCACCATCAGCCATTACTAGTCCATTGAAAAACAAGGTCCTCAGACACGCCCTTCCACTTTCGTCTGTTTATGGTCTTTCTATGCCCGTCCACGCCCGCAAACTTTATTCGTCAATCCATCGTCTTCTCTTCCTTCCCCTGCATATATATATATATATATATATATATATATATATATATATATATATATATATATATATATATATATATATATATATATATATATATACGGTAACGCTCAGCTCTCCCCATCCCTCGGGTAGGGGGGAGAGGGAGTGGTCATACCCTGGAGAAAGGGGTATGCGTGTGTACATATCCATCTGAATATTTATCCGTCATTTTGACGGGTTGTGTACACTACTATGTCATAATAAGTTAGGTAACATTGAATGAAGAATGTAAATGATAATTCATAATTAAATTCATACAAATATACATTTTAAGTCGATTTTATAATACAAATAATTTATCAGTCTCCTTAAGATTAAACACACTTCGAATATTAAGTATATTAAGTAAAACCCTCAGTTGGAAGATATAGATAATTAGCCCACTTAGAAATAAGAATTGCATATAATTCTCTCTCTCTCTCTCTCTCTCTCTCTCTCTCTCTCTCTCTCTCTCTCTCTCTCTCACACACACACACACACACACACACACACACATATATATATATATATATATATATATATATATATATATATATATATATATACATATATATATATATATATATATATATATATATATATATATATATATATATATATATATATATAAAAAACTAGACATCCGGAACTGAAGATATTAAGGCTTTCAAGGGGAAACTAAAGACTTTCTTGTTTTCTAAGAGACTCGATAATGTGGATTTTATAATAAACGAGCAATATATGGACTGAAATGTTGAATGCTTTCGAACGAACATGATAAAATGACTGTGGGGGTCCTGTAGAGAGTAGGGTTCCCCTGCAGTATAGGATATAGGACCAGAATATCAGCCCTTACAATAAAGTACGTAAAATTATGAAACATTTCAGACAGAGCCATTGAAACACCATGTCTACTGTATGTCCTTCTTTGTGCTAGCCAACATAACTCCTCTTTGCTATATATATAATTTTGATTTTTATCTCTTTGCTGAGGCTTTTGTTATCTTATATCAAACTAAGATAGAAAACTTAGAACTATAGACAATTCCTGTTTTAAAAATGGCAGGGATTAGAAATTTTAAATTTTAAAACATATGGGGTTACTGTAGTAGTACAGTTTAGAGTTGACTACGTTCACTATCTATACAACAATAGATGTCCCTTGATTATTACTGAACAAAATATATTTCTCAATCTATAAATTTAGATGAAATTCCAGCCGACATTTTTATGCATATTGCTATCCTTCAACTAACCACTATCTTTGCAAATGGCGACCCTTGTGAGTGTAAAGTTTATTTGTATATTATTTGCTTTGTATAACGGAAATTTATTTTTAGCATAGATTAAGGACGCATTTATTCAATAGGATGAAAAGTATCTGTCTCTGTACTATTTAGTGAATGAGAACAAGGATACTTCCAGGCAGGTTCAGTTATATAGCGAGGTTTAAAAGAAAAACTAAAGTATGGCCAAAATTCTATCAATTTTGAAATATCTTAATACGATCTACATTTTCTAATATTTGTTTGTTCCTTGTTTATTAAATTTTCATAAAAATCTACGCTACTTTGAGGATAGATATAGATTGATTTTAATAATTCCAAGATAGTTATAATTATGAAACTTCTTCATTATAACTAATCTTTTACCTAGGTGCCCAGAACTTAATGTTAGTCACATACTTTAAAATGTGTAAAAATTACAGGAAATGCATATAATACGTTTATGTTGTAATTATTATAAATATATTTCTCTTTTTTACTAAATTAATTCGTATTTAATAAAAGATAAATGGAAATTTCAGCAGTATACTGTAAATTCTCGCTTAAACACTTCAGTCGTCTGCTGACGTCACGAAGAAGGAGGAGTTCCTGGAGCTGTCAAAAATGTCCTTTGTAAACATTGTGTCGTGAAATAGCTGTTTTTTATCTGCCATAATTTACGGTGAGAAGATATACAGTATCTATACATTTGCAAATCAAATTTAGTCCTTTATGAAAGGTATTAAGTAGTGGCAATTTTTGCAAGACTCGAAATATAGGATTTTTATGTTAGCTAATGTCTTGCTGTCATTGTACCCTAGGCTAGTCTCGTTATAGGAATCCTATTTGGTCCTGCTTGGCTGAAGTGAACTAGAGCTAATTATAAGTATTCGTATTTCTATTTAGATATAACATGCAGAGTGAGTAGCTATTACTTTTATCCTAAAGGGTAGGCTATGGTAAAGCGCTTGGTTAAATTCTAAGTTTATCTGCTATGACGTATGGAACTTTGATTTTGAAAAATATATATTTTAATTTCTAGCAAATCTGAAATTTGGTAAAAGAAATGGACTTGTAGTTACTATTTTGGCATTATTCTTGTATGAGTAATGGGGGCTGGGGCACGGTAACTTATCGATCAACTAAAATGTGAAATCCATTTCATAATTTAAATCACTTAAGTATCGATCTGACTAAAATGTGTATTTTAATAAAGTAGATTATTCACTTTTGAGACTGATTTTGGGTTACCGAGCATGCGTTGTTTGCATTTGCTTTTGCAGCTTAATATTTTTTTTTTTTGTGATTACCTAATCATTATTTGGCTCCTTTAACCAATAAAGAGCTTCCAATTATTTATAGGCTACATAATTTTCTGGACATTTGTAAATCCCCGTTTTTCCATGCCATAACAATTCCAGCGTAAATACCACCACAAGAAGACTTCTCCCTGAAGGGAGTTTAATCTGTTTTGAAAATTAGTGTAATTTCATCTTTTTGGTTGTCAATTACATGTAAAACTCTCTCTGTTCATTATACAGTACTGTATAGGCATTGTTTGTTGCTCGTCTGAAAATAGAAAATTATCCCTGAAATAATTATCCACAATTATTGATGTACGTAGCTCAACCATGTACCAATTGCCAGAACAGATAACGTTTATTTCTGAGCGAAGTAAGGCACTGCTGAACAAGATGTTTTGAGCGACGTCATATGAATTATAGGCAATTGTGTTATTCTATTGGTGACCCATACAGATGGCATGCGCAGCACTTTCAAGTACCGCTTGTCAGAACAGCGGAGCAATGAGATTTTTATTTTGCGAGCAAAACGAGTCAGGGTGGAGCAAAAACCACTTGTGAGAACTGATTTGAAACGTAGATAATTATGATAGTTACCCCTCGTTTATCGGGGTAGATAGGTTCCAAGACCGGCCGTAATACTTGAATTTCTGCGAAGTACGGACACCATATTTATTCAATTATTTAACATGTATCTGGACTTTTTTAAGCCATCCCTGTACTGTTAACAACCTACCATTTACTGTTAATAACAGAGACACCTGTTAAGCAATATGAAGTCTGTAGGTACGTTTTCAGTACCATATAACAATGGCTAAATAACAGTACAGTAGTAGGCTATGGGTAAGTTTACCATACAGTAGAGAGGTTGTTGTACTGTACAGTGAACTAAACGTAGCTATGTATGATCGGCAAGCGTTGAATTTAAAAAAATACAGTATACATATAGTAAGGTAATGATTATATAATACAATATCACGTTACTATACTGTACTGTAATACTGTACAGTAACACTTAAGATTAAAAGAAAATAAAAGTTGTAACTGTACTTACCATGAAAGAAGTTGAAGTAAAACTTAAATGGTGATGAATTTACTGGGCAGTATAAATTAAGACGATAAGGTGGTGGTGACGTTTACTGTGTAGCCGACGATTGTATTTTACGTCTCTTCAGACGGCGGTGCCATTTCCTGGAACACCATTTTCACTTCTTCCAAATGTGCAACCATAGTGGTAGCTGCAGGAGCTGGCTCTTTTTGGCGTGACTGCAAAAACATTGTGATTGGCAGTTGCTGCCGCTGCTTCTCTTTCCATTCAAAGAGCATATTATATGAATTCATGACGGCTTCGACCATTTTGCAGAATTTTACAGAACGTACCATATCGTCGTCTCATTCGTGATACCCTTCTTGCAATTCTTTAGTCAGGTTGCAGGGCTTGGCGAGCCTTTCCAACGTCAAGCCAGTTTGGTCGACAACTTCTATTTCTTGCTGAGTTTCTTCGTCTTCTTCGTTCGCCGACTCCATCAAGTCTTCGAAGTCTGGGTCAGTTAGCGGTGGGATTGGCAGTCTAGTAATTCATTGACGTGTCCTGTGGCCATGTCTGGAAAGCCTTCGCCTCCAATGATCACAGCCAGCTGCACAGGTTTCTGTATTGTGGAGTGTTGGATTTTGGCAGGTGTAAATCCTTTGTCGTTGTAAATAACCTCTGTTGATGGGAGGCCACTGCTCGTTCCTTGAGCATCTCCTCCAGACCGAAAGGCTAAACCTTTCTTCCACGTCACCATCGTTGCTCCTCCAGAGTTCGAGCCTACCTACCCAGAGCAGGGTAATAAATTCCCTTCACAGGGCATGGTTTGCTTCTTTTGATCTTGGGGGTTTCCCCCAATGACCCAGGACTCCTAGACAGCTGATACTCACCTGATCCCGAGGACAGATCTCTCCCGGTATTACCCTTAGCCACAATAGTAGGCATACCCTATGAGTCGCCCTCAAACTTCTCTCATTCACGAAGAGGAACTGAGTAACATCTGACTTCTTTCCAGACAGCTCGGACCCCAAGATTAAGCCCTTCAGACTGGAAGTCTTTCATAGCCGGATCGTTGATCTACATCAACAGTGATTTACTTGAGGTTCTACCTAGAGGAAGATACAATAGCTCGCTCATAGGGTTCGGCTTATTTCGGCAACCCTAGGAAGGCCAAAGGAGTATCACCAGGAACTCGTTCTTGACTGAGATCCACAAGGTCACGGACTGGACATTTAATGCTTATCCTTTTCCTCATAGAGGTGACCTAGAGCTCATAACATTAAGGGTAGGAATACGCTCCTAATATATACAAACAGCTACTCTGTGATGCAGGCCATGCCAGTGGCTGGGTGAAAGTTTTACAGACCTTCACCTCCCACTTCCTGGAAGACGTAACCTACAGGAACATGGAGACGCTCTCCATTGTCCCTGTGGTGGTTAAACAATGAATGGTTTATAACGCTTCAGGTTCCTTGATGGTCATGTAGCAGATGGTGAGGGCAGAGTTAACTAAGGATAAGCCTGGGATGATTATTATTATTATTATTATTATTACTTACTAAGCTACAACCCTAGTTGGAAAAGCAGTATGCTATAAGCCCAGGGGCTCCAACAGGGAAAATAGCTCAGTGCGGAAAGGAAAAAAGGAAAATAAAATATTCTAAGAAGAGTAACAACAATAAATATCTCCTATATAAACTATAAAAACTTTAACAAAACAAGAGGAAGAGAAATAAGATAGGAGTGTGCTCGAGTGTACCCTCAAGCAAGAGAACTCTAACCCAAGACAGTGAAAGGCCATGGTACAGAGGCTATGGCACTACCCAAGACTAGAGAACAGTGGTTTGATTTTGGAGTGTCCTTCTCCTAGAAGAGCTGCTTACCATAGCTAAAGAGTCTCTTCTACCCTTACCAAGAGGAAAGTGGCACTGAACAAGTACAGTGCAGTAACCCCTTGGGTGATGAAGAATTGTTTGGTAATCTGTGTTGTCAGGTGTATGAGGATAGAGGAGAATATGTAAAGAATATGCCAGACTATTCAGTGTGTATGTAGGCAAAGGGATAAGCGTATTCCTACCCTTAATGTTATGAGCTCTAGGTCACCTCTATGAGGAAAAGGATAAGCATTAAATGTCCAGTCCGTGACCTTGTGGATCTCAGTCAAGAACGAGTTCCTGGTGAGACTCCTTTGGCCTTCCTAGGGTTGCCGAAATAAGCCGAACCCTATGAGCGAGCTATTGTATCTTCCTCTAGGTAGAACCTCAAGTAAATCACTGTTGATGTAGATCAACGATCCGGCTATGACAACGAATGACTGGCTCTTACTTTCATCTTCCTCCCCACAAGAAAACAGCTCCTACAGTACTCTGCAAAGACGACCTCCACTGTCTACAGGTATAACTGTTTCCCTTGTGTAACCTGGTATACATAGATATACGTGTTGCGTCCCCATAACCCAGGTCGAGGTGGGATTGGGTAACGCCTCTGGTTACTTCTAAGATTCCTACGTTTCTGAGAATGTTTTCCTTAGACCAGCCACATTGCTAGCATCACGTATTCACCAGAATTGCTCAGGCCGCTAACCGTGCTTTGCACGTCTATAGTCAATTTTTTTTAGCGAGGCAGATTTGCACCGAGTCGCAGCGGTGCCCTTTTAGCTCGGATAAGTTTCCTGATCGCTGATTGGTTGGACAAGATAATTCTAACCAATCAGCGATCAGGAAACTTTTCCGAGCTAAAAGGGCACCGCTGCGAGTCGGTGCAAACCTGCCTCGCTAAAAGAAATGGTCTATAGTTTAGCGAGGTGTCAGGGTTTCTCTCTGTTACGTGCGAAACATGTACAGAAAAATCCCGGGTCAAAGACCAGCCAGTTGGTCTGGACTTCCACCCTCCTAAGGGTTGAGTCATCCCTAATAACTAGCGTAAGATTTGTACGAGTGTCGGAACAAATGACAAATTTGCAAGTTATAGAAATTGGCCCGCCATCTCCTATCCCTAAAGAAGTCCTGCCTGCAATAAAAAGCGACCGGACTACACGGGTGTGTGTGTGGAAGGTGTGGCCGGCTACTGCAGCTACCCCTCCCCCCCCCCCCCACGGTAACTAGCGGTGGGGTATTTTCACCTCACTAAAAGTCTCAAGGCTACTTTCAGCTTCGCCAAAAGGATAATCCTTAATAAATAGCTGCAGGTTTGTATACGTTAGGAAATATACTAATTTGTCGTGTTCTTGAAAGGGAGAATGGTATAGATACTAAGTGTAGGAACTGTTTTTGGATGATACCAAATCAGTTCCTTAGGTTCCTGTTTCCCCTGGTCCTTCGGTATGTTGAGTGCATTATAGAAAACTTCATTAGGGTATAGCTGTCTTAATAAGTTGTGAAAGAAAATAGATGTTGCTGTACAAAATTAAGAGGGAAAACAGAAAAAGAAACCAATACGTATTGCACATGCATATATTACGCTGGCAGTGTTTATGATGAACCGAGTTAAGTGTTAGTCTAGCCTTTTTTGTATCATTTTACTTTGTCACATTTTGATCCGCGTTACCTTTTCTTGTCCACACGTACACAATGATGATAGGATACACAAATTATGTGTCCATCTTGATAGTATGGTTTATTTCTATGAAACTCCTTGATGTTCATATTGCTTTTGTCTGTGGAAGCTTGACTGTCCAACTTAATTTAACCTGATTTCTGTTTCAAGTTCTACTTATCCTAGCTCCTATTTAGAGGTATTTAGAGATGCGGTATTTAATTGCCTACGGTCTTTTTTTAAATATTATAACATTCTGCATCTTCAATCATTACCATTCATTTTTAATTATGCAAATTTACATTTCCTTTTAAGATAAATAAAGGTTTCGGCCTTTTTATTTTCAGGAAGGAGAACCACTGAAGAACCGAGAATCTATTGGGCCTTCCTGAAGTACCCTTTCGATGTGGTTTTGTAGGAAGTGCCAACTTTGGAAGAACTTTGGAACTTCATCCTAAACACGTGGCAGAAACATCCTGAACATGTGGAAGAATCATTCCAAAAACGTGACATTCATCTCGAACACGTGGTGGAATCATCCAAAAAATGTGACAGAATCATCCCGAACACGTGGCAGAATCATCCCTAAAGCGTGACAGAATCATCTCGAACACGTGGAAGAATCATCCCTAAAACGTGACAGATTCATCTCGAACACGTGGCAGAATCGTCCCAAAAACCTGACAGATTCATCTCGAACACGTGGCAGAATCATCCGGAAACGTGACAGAATCATCTCGAACACGTTGTGGAACAATGTGTTGATAAAGGTGAGAATGGTTTTAATATACACATCACAAAAATTTGAGTGTGTAATTTTTTGGTTAAAATCCTTTTATTACTGTACTTAGGTGATGTTGGAATGGGTTAACATGATTCTCTCTTCAATGTTTATGCATTACAGATCTATTTTAACGTTGGTATTGTACTTGAGGAATTTTTCTTTTTTTTATAACTTCTCATATATAGTGCATTTATTTCCTTATTTCCCTTCCTCACTGGGATATTCTCCCTGTTGGAGCCCTTGGGCTTGTAGCATCCTGCTTTTCCAACTAGGGTTGTAGCCTAGCTAGTAATAATGATAATGAATAAAGTTCTCAGTTGTTCCGTAACTGAAATACAAACCACGCTATTTAATATGGGTTATTACTTCGGCGGAGCTGAATGACGAGCCATTAGAGTTTTAACGAGGGTTTACTACCCCACCGCTAGTTAGCGGGGGGGGTAGGGAGGGGTAGCTTGCTACCCTCCCCTCTCACACATACCGGTGAATACTTCACTTTGCTTTTGGCTCGGGTGAAGAACAGACGTGTCTGCTCTCACCCTCGCTTTGACTGCCATTAATCTGTTTTGCTTTTTCTTTCTACAGAGTGTGTAAAGTTGGCCTCTATTAATATGCGTACGTGTCCTGGTTTACCTGACCGCCCTTGTGGGACCTTTATGTCGGCAGTAGACACGGATCCTCACACCTTGTGTCCTCATTGTAGGGGCCAACGGTGTGAAAAGGTTAATGTACAGTGTGTGGTGAGTGTAGGGAGTGGTCTACCTCCCAGTGGGAGAGGTTTGCCCGGTGCCGGAAGAAGAAGTCCAAAAGGGATATTTCTCCTTCAAAGGCTTCTTTGAAGAGAGAAAATCTCAAGGCCTCCTCTTCTGTAGCCCCAACCTCCTCCGAAGCTCCCACTCGATCAGTCTCTTCTGAGAGACCGTCGGGGAGCGTAGACCGTTGTTCTGTTGACCGATCCCGGGGTGCGGGAGAGGTAGTTGCCTCCCATAGCGAGGCAGCTGCCCCTCCTCCCTCGGAGGAGGATATTGATTTCCCTGTATCTAACAGTGATTTGTTGCAGCTTTGGTCTTCCTTGGGGCTTCAGGGTTCGCCCTCCAAGGAAGGCCTGTTTGATATGATCAAGCTGAGAGCAGCTGTTAAACAATCGCCGGCGATAGCAGACGTAGATCCTCTGTCTATCGTCGACGTTGTTACAGTAGGTCCTCGGGTTACGACGGTCCCGACTTACGCGGTTTCGCCGTTACGAACGCGCCCCATAAAAATATAAAAATAATATTAAGCGTCGTTCCGTCTTACACCGTTAGCGTCGTAAGCGACGTAAACAATTGCGAACTAGTTTCTAGCGCGCGGTGGATGAATACGCTTTGCGGTGGTTGTGGGCGAGGAAGACGGCGTCGCTCAGTTCCACTCATACGCCATTTTTGGTTGTGATTGCCTGTTCTTTCTCTCACGTGTTTGATCGTTTTTTTGAACTTTTTGCCCTTCATTATGGCTCCAAAGCGCAAGGCAGATTCTTCTGATGGTAGTGCATCGAAGAAAAGGAAGGCCATCACCATGGAAGTGAAATTAGACATTATTAAGCGGTCTAAAAACGGTGAAACGCCAACGAACATTGGCCGATCGCTTGGCCTTAGCCGTTTGACCGTGGCTACTATCCTTAAAGATAAGGAGCGCATTGTTGAACACGTAAAAGGATCTGCTCCAATGAAAGCAACAGTGATAACGAAACAGCGTAGTGGTTTAATTATCGAAATGGAAAGGTTATTAGTGCTTTGGTTGGAAGATCAAAATCAACGGCGTATTCCAGTGAGCTTAATGGTTATTCAAGAGAAGGCTAAAAGGTTGTTTGAAGCGTTGAAAAAAGAAAGGGGGGGAGAAAGTGAAAGTGAAGAGTTTTCGGCTAGTAGGGGTTGGTTTATGCGATTTAAGGCTCGGGCCAATTACCATAATCTTGAAGTGCAAGGTGAAGCTGCTAGTGGGGATGAGAAAGCAGCAAGTGAATTTCCTAAAGCGTTGGCTGAGATAATTAGGGAGGGGGGTTATTCTGCTTATCAGGTGTTCAATGCGGATGAGACAGGTTTATTCTGGAAGCGCATGCCTAACCGCACGTACATAGCAAAGGAGGAGAAGTCAGCACCCGGTCATAAAGCAGGCAAGGAGAGGCTAACTTTAATTCATGTGGTAAGGAATTGTTTTCTTTTTTTATTGATATTTACTTTAATTCATGTGGTAAGGAATTGTTTTCTCTTTTTCTAATATTGTTTTTATGTCATTTGATACATTTTATTATAGTACAGTATACAGTAATACTTTACAGTACAGTACAGTACGTATATTTATGGTGTTCCGACTTACACGGAAATTCGGGTTACACCGCGTCTTAAGAACGGATCAGCGTCGTAACCCGAGGACCCCCTGTATAACGGAGGCCTCCTGTGTGTCAGATCAAACTGCTCCTGTTGTTGCTGGGGTAGCTGAAGGCTCTGATTCCCCCTCCGAACATCTTTCGAGGGCGGAACTTAGTCCCACGGTCTCTCCTGCTGGTGATTCTCCCCCCCGGGGGAGTTCACTTACAGAGACTTCTCTGTGGAGGCCTTACGAAGGTCAGCTTGCTGATCCCACGGGCTCTAGAGAGCGTATAAGGCGGAAGGCTCGTCCTCCCCTTTGCCATAGAGGTCTTCCTTCTCCTCACAAGGGTCAGGATGCCTGAAAACTTTAAATCAATCAATCAATCAATCTCCTCACAAGGGAGTTAGGAGGCGCCTTTTCGGCTCATCGTCCCCGCAGTCCTCTGCTGAGGAGACTCACCGTTCTCCGATCCTGCCAGCTACCACCTTAGATCTCTCCGAAGATCGTTCGCGATCTCCTTCGGTGGAAGGTCGTCCTTCGGGACCCCCTGACCTGTCACCCTCCAGACCTGCTGTCCTGCCATCACCCTTCAAGGATGCTGATCCTGTCATTGTACAGGCACCGGTCCCTTCGGGGCACAAGGGACTTGAGTGCAAAACTGTGCCTCAGTCCCTTAAGCGCCAGGCACCCCCTGTGCACCGTCTTGCTGCTGTTCCTGACCTAGTGCCATTGCACTCCCTTGCGCGCGTGCGCGCTCCTGCTCCTGTTCATACACGCCAGGTTAACCCTGCGCGCCCACGACCTTCTGCGCTCCCTCCTTCAGTTCCTGTTATATCGCGCCAGCGCCCTCCTGCAGTTCCTGCTAGAGCGCCTAAGCGCTCCCCTCTTCGTCAGCGCTCTCCAGGGCCTCACCGCCCTTCTGGAATTAAGCGCATTGCCCCAGTTCCTGACACAGCTCGCAAGCGCTCACCAACGCGCCAGCGCCCTCCTACAGTCCAGCGCGCAGTACAGGAAGTACCTAAGTTAGCGCATGGGTGCTCACAGGTACCCCTGCCTCCTTCTAAACCGCGCACCCCTGTGCGCCCGTATCCTGTTGCGTGCCACGCTTTGCCCAGCCCAGCAGCGCAGACCTGTGCGCCTGAATCCTGTTGCGCACCCTGCGCTCCCATCGCAGCAGCGCACGCCAGTGCGCCCGATTCCGGTTGCGCGCCCATCACAGTAGCACACTCCCTTACGCCCGCATCCTGATGCGCGCCATGCGTGCCCACAATCCCCTGTGCGCCCAGCGCGCCCTCATTCATCTCAGAGGGCAGTTCCTGCACCACCTGCGCATCGTTCTCCTGCGCGCCAGCGCGCAAGCTCACCTTTGCGCCCTCACGAGGCTGCGCAATCGTGCCCTTGCCCCGTGCTTTCTGAGACACACGCTCCACGCCCACGCGCTAGGGATATTTCTCCTGCGCACTCGCCCCCCATAATTTCGCCCGCACGGGCTCATCAGCAGGTTCCTGCGCGTCCGCGCACACACGAGCAGAAGGTTGCTCACGCTCCAGCTCCTATCCTGCCTTCAACGCCGCCCCACGATCCAGCTCCTGCGCGCCGCTCATCCTCGCCGTCACCTGTACGCGCCCGTGCCCGCGCCCTCGCGCACGCATGAAGTTCCTGTACCACACTTTCCTGCCGCGTGCGATCCAGGGCAGGGCTCATCGCGCGACTACCAGCGCGATTCACGCCGCGATCCCGCACGCGACTTTATGGGGCTTCTGGCGGACAGATCTTCTCGTTCCCCCTCTCGCAAGCGCAGAACAGTGCGCTCGCCGGAGGAGGGGAAGTTTCCAGACAGGTCTAAGGACACTTTTTCAGCTCAGGCAAACCCTCGTTTGTCAACTCCTCCTAGGGATCGTTCGATCCCCTTCCCTCCGGAGGGAGTGTCTGACAGCGCGACTGTCAGCCAACAGCCCTGGTTTGGTACCATTGTCAGAGCTCTCATGCAGGCTTTTAAGCCTGTGTTCTCTGAACTAGGTCACAAAGCAGTGGCTACCTCGTCTCCCCTGAAGAGGAAGAGAGGAGTCCCCTCCGTGGTGACTTCTCCGAGGGCTAAGCTGTCTCCTCGGTAATCCTTGCGCAAGGGTCCTTCTCCTCCCCAGACTTTCTCTCCCTCCCCTGCGGAAGAGGATTTCCCATCCTCAGGGGAGTCGGATGAGCCGGTCCGTTCCCCCATCGCACCAATGGGGGAAACTCTGCCTCTCTCTGAGAAGTCTCCTCACGCCGGGTTGGAGAAGAGCCTGCATCCATCGTTGCTAGAGTCCTGTATCCCTCCCAGGAGGGAGCCGAAGGACTCAAAGACTTTGCCGAAGTCTTCTACAAGGATAAGACAGGAACCAGCTAGACCTTCAGAGAATGTCCACGTGTCCTCCCAGGAAGAGCCACTGGGGACTGGAGACTTTGCTGCTAGTCCTTCGGGAGGAGAGCATCAAGAGTCAGAACATGCGTTCTGGCAAGTTCTGACCCTCATGAGAAATCTCAACGGGTTTCTGGACCCTGAGATTCCTCCTCGTGAGGGGAAGGACACGGTCTTGGACTGAGTCTATGGCACCCAGAAGCCCTCTAGGGCCAGAGCACCCTTGCCCTGGTCACAAGGGATGAAGAGTGCCAGAGACAAGGTCGAAGGCCAGCTCTCCGAGCTTGCCTCCTCCAACAGATCCAGTGCCGGTAACAAGCTCCTCCCTCCTCCTCGAGTCCACCAGAGGAGGTACTTTGAGATCTTAGAGGAGACTTGTTTGAGTCTTCCCATTCACCATTCTGTGGAAGAACTCACTGGGGGAGTCCCTCTCGAGAGACTTTCCAACCGGCAGGTTTCGTATTCTGCCACTGAGATCCTAAGCCAGGAGAAGGTGGCGAAGTGTACCATGCAGGCAACTTCGTGGCTTGACATCTGGCTGGGGTCTCTGGGCATCCTGGTGCGTTCTGAGGAGACATTCTTACTCTCTGGCACGCGGACCATCGAGTTTCTGGCCCACCAAGTCTCGAGCTTGTGGGCCAATACGATCCTGAAACGTCGAGATGCAGTTGCCGAGAGGTTCCACCAGAAAGTCCCCAGTTCCGACGTTAGTAGGCTCAGACACTCTTCCGTGCTCGGTAAGAGTCTATTTGAGCCTAAGGACGTGGAGCTAGCCGCTGAGAGGTGGAGGGAGTTCAACCAAGACTCCCTCCTCCACAGGGCCCTGACATCTAGGCCCTACAATCTCCAGCAACTCAACAGCCCCGTCCAGCTAAGATTACGAAAAAGACTACAGCAGCGAAGCCGAAGGTGTCTAAGCCCTTTCCCGTCAAGGACAGGAAGTTCAGAAAGTCCTCCAGGGGAGGTAAAAATCCTAGAGGGAGCGGCCGTGGCCGTAAACGCTAGGATTGGCAGTCCCCCTGCATGTCCACCAGTGGGGGGGATGCCTACAAAGTTGTGCGACAAGGTGGCAGCAACTCGGGGCAGATACCTGGACGATTTCCGTGATCGCTCAGGGTTATCGCGTCCCGTTCACACCCTCTCTACCTCCCCTGACAGTGAGGCCAGTGTCATTGAGCTCCCTTACCATAGGTTCGGTAAGGTGGCAAGCCCTCCGGGCAGAAGTCGAGACCATGTTGAAGAAGGACGCTCTCCAAGAGGTTGTAGACGGGTCCCCAGGCTTCTACAGTCGACTCTTTCTTGTAAAGAAGGCGTCTGGAGGCCGGAGACCAGTCATCGACCTCTCGACCCTCAACGGATTTGTCAGACAGACTCCGTTCAGCATGGAGACGGCAGACACGGTCAGACTTGCAGTGAGACCGCAAGACTTCATGTGTACACTGGACCTGAAGGACGTGTACTTCCAGATCCCAGTCCATCCGTCTTCCAGGAAATACCTAAGATTTTGCCTAGACAACAAGATCTACCAGTTCAAGGTACTGTGCTTCGGTCTCTCCACAGCTCCCCAAGTGTTCACCAGAGTGTTCACCCTGATTTCATCGTGGGCTCACAGGATCGGTATCCATCTCCTCCGTTACGTGGACGACTGGTTGAACCTAGCAGACTCTGAGGCATCCCTGCTTCGCCACCGAGACAGGCTTCTTGAGCTTTGCCAGGATCTGGGGATCATGGTAAATCTCGAGAAGTCCTCTCTGCAGCCCTCTCAGAAACTGGTATACCTAGGCATGGTCATAGACACCAATCTCCACCAAGCCTTCCCATCAGACGACAGGATAGCAAGGCTGAGGAAGGTCGCTAGGCCTTTCCTCAAACGAGAAGAACTTCCAGCCCAAATGTGGTTACGTCTCCTAGGCCACCTCTCTGCCTTGGTCCATCTGGTTCCCAATGGTCGCCTCAGAATGAGATCCCTCCAGTGGCGACTCAAGTCTCGGTGGAATCAAGGACACGATTCCCCGGACTTTCTGATCCCTATGGGTCCTGCGGAACAGACGGATCTTCGGTGGTGGCTGTCAGACGAGAATTTACGAAAGGGAGTGGATCTTCTCGTCCTTCCCCCGGATTTGATGTTTTCGGATGCATCAAAGATAGGGTGGGGGGCCCACGTTCTGAACCACAGGACCTCAGGCCTGTGGTCAGAATCGGAAAGGTACCTCCACATAAACCTGCTAGAAATGAAGGCCGTATCCCTGGCACTTCAGAAGTTCCATCAGGTCCTGGCGGGCCACTCTGTGGTGGTGATGAGCGACAACACCACAGTAGTGGCTTATATCAACAAGCAGGGAGGTACCTTCTTGGAACAGCTATCCCATCTTGCAGTAGAGATACTGAGATGGTCCGAAGCCCACTCGGTCACACTTTCAGCTCGCTTCATTCCAGGCAAAAGGAATGTGCTCGCCGACAGTCTGAGCAGAGCGACGCAGATAGTGAGTACTGAATGGTCTTTGGATCCTCAAGTAGCCAACAACGTCCTGACTTTGTGGGGTTCCCCGACTGTGGATCTGTTCGCTACAGCGCTGAACTTCAAGCTCCCGCTGTACTGCTCCCCAGTCCCGGACCCCAAGGCTCTCTGGCAAGATGCCTTCCAACAACGGTGGGACAACATCGACGTTTATGCCTTTACCCCATTCTGTCTGATGAGGAGGGTGCTCAACAAGACCAGAATATCGGTCAATCTATCGATGACCCTGATAGCTCCGCTATGGCATCACGCAGAGTGATTTCCGGACCTCTTGCAACTCCTGACTGAGCCCCCGAGAGAACTCCCTCCACGTCACGAGCTACTCAAACAGCCACACACCAACATCTTCCACAAAGCCGTAGCTTTGCTTCGACTTCACGCCTGGAGACTATCCAGCACCTCCTCGCTGAGAGAGGATTTTCGCAACAAGTTGCGAATAGGATGACACCTGCGCAGGTCATCCGCAGAGGTCTACCAGGCGAAGTGGCGAGTTTTCTGTGGTTGGTGTCGTGGAAGGGGTATCAGTCGGAAGTGAGACCTTCTCCATGGAACGTGGTTCGAGTTCTCAGGTCTCTGAAGAGACCTCCCTACGAACCATTACGCCAGGCTTCAGATCGCCACCTTACTTGGAAGACGGTGTTCCTGCTAGCTTTGGCCTCGGCCAAACGAGTCGGCGAACTCCATGGTCTCTCATACGACATCGCCCATTCAAGGGGATGGGGAGAGGTAACGTTCAGATTCGTCCCTGAGTTTGTTGCCAAGACTCAGATTCCGGGAGTGCCGGACCCTAGGTTCGACTCTTTCCAGGTTTCGAGTCTTCGTTCTGTAACAGATGACTCAGACCCTCTCCTACTGTGCCCAGTAAGGAGTCTGAGGTTGTATCTTGAAAGAACAGCTGCAGTTCGTCCCCAAGTGCAAGCCTTGTTTGTGAGCACTGGGAAAAAGAAGAGGAGGGTCACCAGGAATACCATCTCAGCCTGGATTTGCAAGGTAATACACCTAGCCTTGAATCCTGACCCTCCTCCGTCACGTCGCCCCAGAACACATGATGTCGGGCATAGCTACGTCCCTGGCCTTCAAAAAGAAGTATTCAGTGACGCAGGTCCTGCAAGCTGGGGTGTGGAAGCGTCAGACGACCTTCACAGCCCATTACCTACCAAACGTGACACACAGGAGACTTCATACGTTCTCTATCGGCCCTGTAGTGGCTGCACAACAGCTGGTCTAACCTCAGGCTTCTTAATGGACAGGTAGCAGAAGGTTGAGGGCATTGTTACCCGGTTTTTAGTCTGCATGAATGAAAAGGTTTGTCTGGCTCTTATTCTTTTCTTCATCCTCTCCTCCCTTGGAGAAAGCAGCATCCTGGGTTCTCTGCACAGCTGACCTCAAATCACTGCAGGTAAACCAAAGCTCCCTTGTGTTCCTAGTATTAGATTAATACTGTCGCGTCCCCATACCCTGACGAGGTGATATTGGGAGAGTCCTAGCCTAGTTTTCCATCTAAAGAACTCCAGGTCAACTTTCTAGGACAAGTCACTCTTCTCGCCTTCACACACAGCTTATGTAGGCCGCAGTAGTTGCACAGCAATGCTAGCGAGGTGCAGGGACTCCTTATTTCCTGAGTACCTACACACTCAAATATGGAGTCCCCGGGCAAAGCCAAAGCCAGTATGGCAGGGACTTACCACCCTTCCTAATGGGTGAGTCACCCCTATTAAATAGCGTGGTTTGTATGTTAGTTACGGAATAAATAACAAATTCGTAGATAATTTGTATTTTTCCTAACTATACAAACCTTAGCTATTTAATCAAACTTGCCCGCCAGCCCTATCCCCCTTGAAGTCCTACCTCTAAACAAAGTGAGCTCAAGCACAGGTGTGTGTGAAGGGGGTGGGGTGGGGGGGGATAGCAAGCTACCCTCCCTACCCCCCCCAACTAGCGGTGGGGTAGTAAACTCTCGTTAAAATCTAATGGCTCGTCATTTCAGCTACGCCGAAAGTAATGACCCCTATTAAATAGCTAAGGTTTGCATAGTTAGGAAAAATACAAATTATCTACGAATTTGTCATGTTTCTGTAAAACTCCTTGATGTTCATGTTGCTTTTGTCTGTAGAAGCTTGACTGTCCAGCTTGATTTAACCTGGTTTCTGTTTCAAGTTCTACTTAACCTAGCTCCTATTTAGAGGTATTTAGAGATGCGGTATTTTATTGCGTACCGTCTTGTTTTAAATATTGTAACATTCTGAATCTTTGATCATTACCATTCATTTTTAATTATGCAAATTTATATTTCTTTCTATGATAAATAAAGGTTTCGGCCTTTTTATTTTCAGGAAAGAGAACCACTGAAGAAACAAGAATCTATTGGGCCTACTTGAAGTACCCTTTCGTTGTGGTTTTATAGAAATTGTCTAATTTGGAAGAACTCTGGATCTTCGTCCCGAACACGTGGCAGAATCATCCTGAACACGTGGAAGAATCATCCCAAAAACGTGACAGATTCATCTCGAACACATGCTGGAACAATGTGTTGATAAAGGTGAGAATGGTTTTAATAAACACACCACAAATATTTAAGTATGTAATTTTTTGGTTAAAATCCTTTTATTGATATACTTAAGTAATGTTGGAATGGGTTAACATGACTTTCTCTTCATTGTTTATACATTACAGTTGTTTTGTAACTGAAATACAAACCGCTCTATTTAATTTATGGGTATTACTTTCGGCGTAGCTGAAATGACGAGCCATTAGAATTTTAACGAGGGTTTACTACCCCTTCGCTAGTTAGCGAGGGGGTAGGGAGGGGTAGCTTGTTACCCGTCCCCCCCTCACACACCTGTGATTAGCTCTCTTTGCTTTTGGCTTGGGTGACGATCAGACGTGTCTGCTCCCACCCTCGCTTACTTTGACAGCCTTTGATCTTTGTTTTTGCTTTTTCTTTTATACAGTGTGTTTGGAAGTTGGCCTCTACCATGCGGAAGTGTCCCGGCTTACCTGACCGCCTTATGTCCTTTTTGTAGGGGTCAGCGGTGTGATAGGAATAGAGTACAGTATGTGGTGAGTGTAGGGAGTGGTCTACCTCCCAGTGGGAGAGGTTTTCCCGGCGCCGGAAGAAGTCCAAATGGGATATTTCTCCTTCAGGGGTTTCCTTGAAGAGAGAAAATCCCAAGGACTCTTCTTCCGTAGCCCGAACCTCCTCCGAAGCTCCCACTCGATCGGTCTCTTCCGAGAGGCCGTCGAGTGGTAGCGTAGGCCGTACTTACGTTCACCAACCTCGGTGTTCGGGAGAGGGAGTTGCTTCCCATAGCGAGGTAGCTCCTCCTCCTCCCCCGGGGGAGGATATTTCTGATAACAATGCGTCTAACAATGATTTGTTACAGCTTTGGGCTTCCTTGGGGCTTCAGGGTTCGCCCTCCAAGGAAGCCCTGTTTGACATAATCAGGTTGGGGGCTGCTGTCAAACAGTCGGCGACGGTAGCAGAGGTTGATCCTCTGTCTATCGTCGACGTTGTTGTGGCAGGGGCTTCCGACGAGTTAGGTCAAACCCTTGCTATGGTTCCTGATGTAGCTGAAGGCTTAGTTCCCCCCTCCGAACATTCTTCAAGGGAGGAGCTAAGTCCAACGGTCTCTCCTGCAGGTGATTCTCCCCCTCGGGGGAGTTCACTAACAGAGACTCCTCTTCGGAGGACTGACGATGGTATGCCTGCTGCCCCCAGAGGACGTTTCAGACGGAAAGCTCACCCTCCTCATCGCCGTAGAGGCCTTCCTTCTCCCCACAAGGGAGTTAGGAGGCGCCTCTTCGGTTCTTCGCCTTCGCAGTCCCCCGCAGAGGATCCTCCTCGCCGTGCACCGACCGTTGCAGCTGCATCCCTGGACCTCTCCGCAGATCGTTCACGATCTCCTTTGCCTGCCAGACCTGCTGACCTCCCGTCTCCGTTCCTGGCTGCTGACGCGCTGTGGGCGCCCATGCACCCCGTTATCCAACGGTAATCTTGTCCTTTTGGGGCAAAAGGGGCTTTCTCACATTGTGAGTAAGTCCCTTAAGCGCCAGGTATCCCCTGTGCACCAACGTTCTCCTGTGCGCAATTGCGCGCAAGCGCTCGCCTGCTGTTTCTGAGACATCATTTCAGAGACCTCCTGTTCCAGGGACAACGCACCAGCGATCTCTTGTTGCTGAGACTTCGCGCCAGCGCTCTCCTGCTCACTAACGCTCACCTGCGCACCAGCGATCTCTTGTACGCCAGCAATCTTCTCCTCGCCAGCGCTCTCCTGCTCGCTAACGCTCACCTGCGCGCTAGCGCTCACCTATGCGCCAGCAATCTCTTGTACGCCAGCGATCTTCTCCTCGCCAGCGCACAACTGCGCGCCCTCATCCTGATGGGCGCCACGCGCACCCACGATCTCCTGTTCGCCAGCGCTCTTCACCTACGCGCCAACGTTCGCCTGCGCGCCCACGATCTCCGGATCTGGGCGCAGGAGGGAAGAATCTTTCTTCTCCTTCCCGTCAGCGATCTCCTACGCGCCTTCGGACCTCGCCCATCGCGCGCACCTGTTCCAGCTCCTGCTGTGCGCCCTCCTGCGCGCCCACATGCTAGGGATATTTCCCCTGCGCGTGCGCGCACGCCTTTTAGAGCTCTTCGAGATCCTGCGCGCAAGCAATCGCCTCCGCGCACGCAAGCGCTTGCACACCCTTCTGCGCACCCTCTGCTTTTGTCAGATCGCGCACCTGCGCACCACCGATCACCTGCGCGCCATTGCTCGCCATCACACGCCCACTCACCCACGCGTCGTAGATCACCCACGCGCCCCCTCGCCAGTGCGCCATCGCTCTCCTGCATGCCAGCGCTCGCCCACGCGCGCGAACCAGGGAAAATCCTATCGCGCGAGCGCCAGCACGATTCACAGCGCGAGCCTCCGCGCGAAGCTACAGGAACGAGAGCATCCAGGTCGTCATCTTCACGTCTCCCCCCTCCACCTCAAGCGCAGATCAGCGCTCCCGCAGGAGGAGGGGAGAACTCCGGATAGGTCCAGGAACCAACCTTCTTCTTCCCTTTCTTTTCAGGCAGGCCCAGTTGTAGTTTCTACTCCGAAGGATCGCTCGATCCCCTTCCCGCCAGAGGGAGTCTCTGACAGCACAGCTGTCAATAAGCAGCCATGGTTCGGGTTCCTTGTCAGAGCCGTCATGCAGGCTTTCAAAACTGCCTTCTCTGAAATGGGCCTCAAATCAATGGCAGCTCCGACCCAACTGAAGAGGAAGAGAGGAGTAGAAGTCGTGGTAACTTCTCCCAGGGCCACGCTGGCTCCCCGGAAGTCCTTGAGGAAGGCTCTTCCCCCCCCCCCCAGACTTTCTCTCCCTTTCCTGTGGACGAGGATTTTCCGTTCTCAGGGGAGTCTACCGAGGTGAGACGTTCTCCCATCGCACCAATGGGAGAAACCCCACCTCGTACAGGAGAATCGTCCCGGGTTGGGACGGAGAAGAGCCAACAGACGTCGTTGTTTGAGTCCTGTATTCCTCACAGGAGGGAACCTAAGGACTCTAAGACCATCCCCAGGTCATCCTCAAGGATTCGACCAGAGCCAACAAGACCCGCAGAGAACGTCCACGTGTCCCCCCAAGAAGAGCCTTTGGGGACGGGAGACTTTGCTACCAGTTCTCCAGGAGGGGAGCCACAGGAGTCAGAGCATGCCCTCTGGTAGGTTCTGACCCTGATGAGGCATCTCAACGGGTTCCTGGATCCTGTGATTCCTCCTGGAGAGGGCAAGGACACGGTCCTGGACCGAGTCTTTGGCACTCAGAAGCCCGCTAAGGTCAGTGCGGCTTTGCCCTGGTCCCAAAGGGTGAAGAGTGCCAGGGATAAGGTTGAGAGCCAGCTCTCCGAGCTCGCCTCCTCCAGCCGTTCCACTGCTGGCAACAAGCTCCTCCCTCCTCCTCGTATTCACCAGAGGAGGTACTTTGAGATCATGGAGGAGTCTTGCCTAGCTCTTCCCTTGCACCATTCTGTGGAAGAGCTCACCAAGGGAGTCCCTCTAGAGAGGCTCTCTAGCCGGCAAGTGTCTTTCTCAGCGACAGAGATCCTAAGTCAGGAGAAGGTTGCGAAGTGTGCCATGCAGGCTACTTTGTGGCTGGATGTCTGGCTGGAGTCTCTTGGCATCCTGTTGCGATCCGAGGACCTGTCTAAGGAGAGCACCAGGAAGGCCCTGGAGACCTTCCTCCTTTCGGGCACCCGCACCATTGAGTTTCTGGCCCACCAAGTCTCAAACTTGTGGGCCAATTCCATTCTGAAATGACGTGATGTGGTGGCAGAGAGGTTCCACACGAAGGTCCCAGCCGTCGAGGTCAGCAGGCTCAGACATTCTTCCATTTTGGGAAAGAATCTGTTTGGGCCTAAAGACGTGGAACAGGCAGCTGAGAGGTGGAGGAAGTCCAACCAGGACTCTCTCCTACATAGGGCTCTTACATCAAAGCCCTATAAACCTCCAGCACCTCAACAACCTCGCCCGTCCAAGACGACGAAACCGGCAGTGGCAGCAAAGGCAACGGTGTCGAAGCCCTTTCCTGTCAAAGACAAGAGAGGCAAAAAGTCCTCCAGGGGAGGGAAAAATCCTAGAGGGAATGGCCGAGGCCGCAAATACTAGGATTGGCAATCCCCCTGCATGTCCACCAGGGGGGGGGATGCCTACAAAGGTTGCGCAATCAGGTGGCAGCAACTCGGGGCTGATTCCTTGACGATTTCCGTAATCAGTCAGGGATATCGCGTCCCATTCACAACATCTCTACCTCCCCTGACAGCGGATCCAGTGTTGTTGAGCTCCTTTGCCATGGGATCGGCAAGGGGGCAAGCCTTACGGGCAGAAGTCGAGACCATGTTAAAGAAGGGTGCTCTCCAGGAGGTCGTCGATGGTTCCCCAGGCTTCTTCAGTCAACTCTTTCTTGTAAGGAAGGCGTCTGGAGGCTGGAGACCAGTCGTCAACCTCTCAGCTCTGAACAGGGTTGTCAAACAAACCCCGTTCAGCATGGAGACGGCGGACACGGTCAGACTTGCAGTGAGACCACAAGACTTTATGTGTACACTGGACCTGAAGGACGTGTACTTCCAGATCCCAGTCCATCCGTCTTCAAGGAAGTACTTAAGATTCAGTCTAGACAACAAGATCTACCAGTTCAAGGTGCTGTGTTTCGGTCTCTCCACAGCACCGCAGGTTTTCACCAGAGCGTTCACCCTAATATTGTCGTGGGCACACAGGATCGGCATCCGTCTCCTCCGTTATCTGGAGGACTGGCTGATCCTGGCAGACTCGTAGTCGACCCTTCTTCGACACCGAGACAAGCTTCTGGGACTTTGCCAAGATCTAGGGATCATGGTAAATCTCGAGAAGTCTTCTCTGCTTCCAACTCAGCGACTGGTATATCTAGGCATGATCTTGGACACCAATCTCCACAAAGCCTTCCCATTAGACGACAGGATAGCAAGGCTGAGGAGGGTCGCAGATCCTTTCCTCAGACGAGAAGAACTCCCAGCCCAATCGTGGTTACGTCTCTTAGGTCACCTTTCTTCCCTGGCCCGTCTAGTTCCAAACGGTCACCTCAGGATGAGATCCCTGCAATGGCGACTCAAGTCCCGGTGGAATCAGGGACACGATTCCCCGGACGTCTTGGTCCATATGGGTCCTGCGGAACGGACGGACCTTCAGTGGTAGGTGACAGACGAGAACCTACGAAAGGGAGTGGATCTTCTCGTCCTCCCCCCGGATTTGATGCTGTTCTCAGACGCCTCAAAGAAAGGAGGGGGGCCTATGTTCTGAACCACAGGACCTTAGGCTTGTGGTGAGAATCAGAAAAGTGCCTCCACATAAATCTGCTAGAAATGAAGGCCGTATTCCTGGCACTTCAACAGTTCCAACAGTACCTGGCGGGTCACTCCGTGGTGGTGATGAGCGACAACACCACAGTAGTGGCTTACATCAACAAGCAGGGAGGTACCTTTTCAGAGCAGCTATCCCATCTGGCAGTAGAGATACTGAGATGGACCGAAGTCCACTCGATTCCACTATCAGCTCGTTTCATTCCAGGCAAGAGGAATGTGCTCACCAACAGTCTGAGCAGGGCATCCCAGATAGTGAGTACCGAGTGGTCTTTGGATCGTCTAGTAGCCAACAAAGTCCTGACTTTGTGGGGTTCCCCGACGGTGGATATGTTCGCGACAGCTTTGAATTTCAAGCTTCCGCTGTTCTGCTCCCCAGTCCCGGACCCCAAGGCACTCTGGCAAGATGCCTTCCAACAACGGTGGGACAACACCGACGTATACGCCTTTCCCCCGTTCTGTCTGATGAGGAGGGTACTGAACAAGACCAGACTATCGGTCAACCTTTCAATGACCTTGATAGCTCCGCTATGGCATCACGCAGAGTGGTTTCCGGACCTTCTGCAGCTCCTGACGGAACTCCTGAGAGAACTTCCTTCACGACACGAGCTACTCAAACAACCACACGCCAACATCTTTCACAAAGCCGTAGCTTTGCTGCGGCTTCACGCCTGGAGACTATCCAGCATCTCCTCACAGAGAGAGGCTTTTCACAACAAGTTGCGGAAAGGATGTCTCGACACCTGCGAAAGTCATCCGCAGGGGTCTACCAGGCAAAGTGGAGAGTTTTCTGTGGTTGGTGTTGTGAAAGGGGTATCTCTCCACTCGATGCTACTATTCCAGCAATAGCGGAGTTTCTCGTGTATTTGCGGGAAGAAATGCGCTTTTCAGTCTCGGCAGTGAAAGGCTGTCGCTCAGCCTTAAGTCTTGCCTTCAGGCTCAAAAGAATGGACATTTCTTCTTCGCTGGAACTTTCTCTACTCATACGAAGTTATGAACTTACCTGCCCTCAGTCGGAAGTGAGACCTCCTCCATGGAACGTGGTTCGAGTTCTCAGGTCTCTTAAGAGACCTCCCTTTGAACCATTACGCCAGGCTTCAGATCGCCACCTTACTTGGAAGACGGTGTTCCTACTTGCTTTGGCCTCGGCCAAGCGAGTCTGCGAACTTCGTGGTCTCTCGTATGACATCGCCCATTCAAGGGGATGGGGGGAGGTAACGTTCAGATTTGTCCCTGAGTTTGTTGCTAAGACTCAAAATCCAGGATTGCCGGACCCTCAGTTCGACTCTTTCCGGATGTCGAGTCTTCGTTCTGTAACAGATGACCCAGACCATCTCCTACTGTGCCCAGTGAGGAGTCTGAGGCTCTTTCTTAAGAGAACAGCTGCAATTCGTCCTTGGGTGCATTCATTGTTTGTGAGCACCAGAAGGACGAAGAGGAGGGTCACTAAGAATACTATCTCAGCGTGGATTCGCAGGGTTATCCATTATTCCCTGAATCCCGACCCTCCTTCATCATGTCGCCCTAGAGCACACGATGTCAGGGGTATTGCTACTTCCCTGGCCTTCAAGAACTACTCAGTGACGCAGGTTTTACAAGCAGGGGTTTGGAAGCATCAGACGACCTTCACAGCCCACTACCTGCATAACGTGACCCACAGGAGGCTCGATACGTTTTCCATCGGCCCTGTGGTGGCTGCACAACAGCTGGTTTAAACCTCAGGCTCCTTAATGGACAAGTAGCAGAGGGTTGAGGGCATTGTTACCAGGTTTTAGTCTGCATGAAAGAAAAGGTATGTTTGGCCCTTATTCTTTTCTTCATCCTCCCCTCTCTTGGGGAAAGCAGCATCCTGGGTTCTCTGCACAGCTGACCTCAAACCACTACAGGTAAACCATGTTTCCTTATGTTCCTAGTAATAAGATAATACTGTCACGTCCCCATACCCTTACGAGGTGGTATTGGGAACGTCCTATCCTAGAATTCCATCTAAAGGACTTCAGGTCAACTTCCTAGGAAGAGTCACAGTTCATTCCTTCACACACAAGCTTACGTAGGCCGCGGTCCTTGCAGAGCAAGGCACTTGCGTGGTGCAGGGACTCGTTATCTTTGAGTACTGACATACTCAGATACTGAGTCCCCGGGCAAAAAGCCAAAAGCCAGTAATGGCTGGGACTTACCACCCTACCTAAGGGTTGAGTCACCCATATTAAATAGCGTGGTTTGTATTTCAGTTACGGAACAAATGACAAATTCGTAGATAATTTTTATTTTTCCTAACTATACAAACCTTAGTTATTTAATCAAACTTGGCCGCCAGCCCTGTCCCCCGGGAAGTCCTACCTCTAAGCAAAGTGAGCTAATCACAGGTGTGTGAGTGGGGGGAGGAGTAGCAAGCTACCCCTCCCTACCCCTCGCTAACTAGCGAAGGGGTAGTAAACCCTCGTTAAAATTCTAATGGCTCGTCATTTCAGCTACGCCGAAAGTAATACCCATATTAAATAGCTAAGGTTTGTATAGTTAGGAAAAATACAAATTATCTACGAATTTGTCATATTTATTTTAACGTTGGTATTGTAGTTGAGGAATTATTTTTTTTTTTTTTATTGTAACTTCTCATATATAGTGCATTTATTTCCTTATTTCCCTTCCTCACTGGGACCCCTTGGGCTTGTAGCATCCTGCTTTTCCAACTAGGGTTGTAGCTTAGCTAGTAATAATGATGATGATAATGAATAAAGTTCTCAGGTTAAAAGGCTAAGACTAAATAAGGAACTGGAATTAGTGCAGCTGGTGTTTGAGAATTTAAAGATGTTTTATATAAACAAAAGTGAAATATATACAGTATCAGATAATTGTCCTCCAATTAATGTAAATAAGTTCTGTTTGATCTAATACCTTGAAGGGTCATAATATATAACTAATTTTATGTATATCTCTGACAGTTGATGGATTCTAGGTCTATACAGACATGGTAGACCCCCAGAATGTCTATTAATCTTAGACTGCACTACTAATGTTTCCTTCTGGCCTTAATGAAAATGTATCTTGCAATAATGATGCTTCACTTTTATAGTCACGAGTTAAGTCCATCGACAAAATCGCTTCACATTGCATCTCTACCATTTCCCTCTATGCAAATCAGTTGAGTAAATCTGGTTCATTTTCATCAAGAATCCTTGTCTGTCGTTCTTTATAAAGTACAGTACATTTTTTCCAAGTATTTTTTGCTTCTCTACCACTCTTTAATAGCTATGACTGTTTATTAGCGACTGCACTACTATCCTAATGTTTCCTTCTGGCCTAGTAAAAAATGTACAGTATCTTGCAATAATGTTGCTTCACTTTGATAGTCACGAGTTTAGTCTATCGACGAAATCGCTTCACATTGCCTCTCCACCATTTCCCTCTATACAAATCAGTTAGTTAAGTAAATCTGGTTCATTTTCATCAAGAATCTTTGTCTGTCATTCTCTGTAAAGTATAGTACTGTACATTTTTTCCAAGTATTATTTTGCTTCTCTAGTAGTCCTTATTTTTTTTTTTTATTACTTGCTAAGCTACAACCCTAGTTGGAAAAGCAAGATGCTATAAGCCCAGGGGCCCCAACAGGGAAAATAGCTTAGTGAGGAAAAGAAACACGGAAAAATAAAATATCTTAAAAAAGTAACATTAGAATAAATATTTCCTATGAAAACTATTAAAACTTTGACAAAACTAGAAGAGAAATTAGAAAGAATAGTACCCTCGAGTGCACCCTCAAAGCAAGAGAACTCTAACCCAAGACAGTGGAAGACCATGGTACAGAGGCTCTGGCCCTACCCAAGACTAGAGAACAATGGTTTGATTTTGGAGTGTCCTTCTCCTAGAGGAGCTGCTTACCATAGCTAAAGAGTCTCCTCTACTCTTACCAGCTAATGGTATCAAGTTACCAAGTTTAATTCCTTCTTTCAGCTTTAAATATTGGAAGTATCCCCAGTCTTGAGTATTAACCCTTTTATCCCCAGGCTATTTGGAAATTTCCAACCCCTAACCCCCAGGGGTTATTTTTTTTCAAGCACGTTTTGCATTATATTTTTTTTTTCAAATTGCTCTAACAGCCTTAATTTTTGTCATAGAGAGGTCAGGTTGGTCTCATTCTCTTGGAAAATGCCTGAAGTTTCTCGAAAAATTATAAAAAATATGCAAAAAAAAAATGTAAATAGCAGTTTTTTTGCAAGGACGTACCGGTACGTCCATGGGGGTAAAGGGATGAGTTTTGTGAAACGTACCAGTACGTCCTTGGGGGGTAAAAGGGTTAAGATCTGCAACCATTGCAAAATGTTACAAATCTTTTCGATTATAAAACGTATAGGGTTGTGGTGGCCTATTGGAAACATCCCTCTATGGCGATATGCTGGACTGGGGTTCGAAACCCGCTCAAGTTTGATAGTTTCCTGTAGTGTCTGTCACCTCACCATCTTTGTGAGCTAAGGAGGGCAGGTTTTGGGGGAGCCTATTGGTGTACCTGTTGAGTCGTCACTAGCCGTTGCCAAGCCCTCCCTGGTTCTTGCTTGTGGAGTGGGAGCGTGGGCACTGATCTTGTGTATATATGGTCAGTCTGAAGGATATTGTCAAGCTAGATAAGGCATTATCACTGTCTTGCCTCTGCCATTCATAAGTAGCCTTTAAACCTTAAACCTTTGAACCAAGTTTGTCAGGAATAGAAAATTTATGAAGAGGTTACACAAAACTATACTAATTGTGTAACAGATGACTCCAATAGGCTGCAGTTTTTAAGTTTTAGAAGGTGGGAAGAATATTGAAAATTGTGCAAGATAGCATACATACATACATACATATACCAAAGGCACTTCCCCCAATTTTGAGGGGTAGCCGACATCAACAAATGAAACAAAACAAAAAAGGGGACCTCTACTCTCTACGTTCCTCCAGCCTAACCAGGGACTCAACCGAGTTCAGCTGGTACTGCTAGGGTGCCACAGCCCAACCTCCCACATTATCCACCACAGATGAAGCTTCATAATGCTGAATCCCCTACTGCTGCTACCTCCGCGGTCATCTAAGGCACCGGAGGAAGCAGCAGGGCCTACCGGAACTGCGTCACAATCGCTCACCATTCATTCCTATTTCTAGCACGCTCTCTTGCCTCTCTCACATCTATCCTCCTATCACCCAGAGCTTTTTTCACAAAAGCAGAAAAAAAGTTTCAGTTTTGAGGGATGACATTGGTGTAGGTTTAGGGCCATTGTGGACCAGCATCAATCTCACTTCTTATTTTCTACTGAGTTTATTCATTATCTACACACATATACATTTATAGTTTTGCCTTGATTATTAATCTAAACCTAACCTTATCAATAATTTTTTTTTACATTGGATGGTATATTACACCATCAAAATTTATTTAAATTTGAAGGAAAACACCATAATGACCTTACATCTACAGTCCTCGGTCTTATTGAAGTCTATTCTAAATCTTAGTACCGTTTTAAACAAATATGAACACCATAAACTGAAATAGTTATAACTACATGATATTGTCTTCTTTGAATATAGGAATCCTTGCTACCTAGGTAAAAGTGACTCCAATATACTTAAGACAACTCACCACAAAAGTCCCCACACTAATTGTTAGCAATGACATTCAACAACTATATATCCACCTGTGGTGGATAACGGGGGAGGGTGGGCTGTGGCACCCTAGCAGTACCAGCCGAACACGGTCTAGTCCCTTGTCATGCTGGGAGGAACGTAGAGAGGAGAGGTCCCCTTTTTTGTTTCATTTGTTTGATGTCGGCTACCCCCCAAAATTGGGGAAGTGCCTTGGTAGATGTATGTATATCCTTCACATATACAGTTATAACATTCAGCAGAATTTGTAACTTTACAAGGGGCAATACAGCTGTGTACATATGGCATTAGAATGTGACACTTTCGGGTATGTTCTGACAATATCAAAAGGTCCAGTCTATTTTGTCAATTTTTTTTCACAAGCAACTGAACCCTTGGGCCAAAACCCAGCTCTCACTAATCAACACTGGGGTCACAAAACCAGGGAAATAGAAGAATATTTCCATATAGATAGGATCAGCTCAAAATTCCTTAAAAAAAAGGCAAAATTTGGGGAACAGGCAAATGGGAGGCTAATAATTGAAGGAAAATAATTTTAACAATAAGTACTACTATGCAAAATGCTATTTTTGACTATACAAACTTACAGACAATGCACATCAACACTAGGCATCTGAAATACTCTGCTTGAAATGTCACTAATTGATTGATTCAATACTATACTTTTATTCCTGTAAACCATTTAGTTATTTGAGTCTTTCAGTCGAGAAACATGCCAAGCGCCATTTTTAAAAAGTGTCAGAAATCGCGATTGAAAAATAATAATAACAATAGAAATAATAATAATAATAAAAATAATAATGATAATAATAATAATATAAATAATAATAATATAAATAATAATACAGTAATAATAATAATAATTATTATTATATTGATAATAATGATAAAAATAATAATAATAATATAAATAATTTGAAAATTGGCAATTTTCAATCGCGATTTCTGACACTTTTTAAAAATGGCGCTTGGCATGTTTCTCGACTGAAAGACCCATTTCACTTCTGTACTTTCGTAATTCAAGTGGCTGCTCTATTGCTTCCTGTTTCTGAATCTGAGTTTACGACCGTTTATTTCTAGCTTGCTTCATTATTATTGAGTCTAGAAATGTACAAATGTGTGATGAAAGTCAGAACAGGAAGAAATAGAGAAAGTTTGAGAAGAGAAGAAAGGAAAAGGTAGGAAATGTAAGGCAAAAAGGTGGTGATGTGCTACTTTCTGAAAAGTGGTGGTTCTATAAAGTACTTTTATTACCAAAACTTTGTGATGTTTTGAATTATATACTAAGTATTTTCATTGTTTGAAGGTGCAGTTATATTCAAGACAAATTCAACTAATGGGCTCTTTATAACATTTAGAACGCTCCCCAAAGGTTAAAATCACCATTGTTCTCTAGTCTTGGGTAGTGCCATAGCCTCTGTACCATGGTCTTCCACTGTCTTGGATTAGAGTTCTCTTGCTTGAGGGTACACTCGGGCACTATTCTATCTTGTTTCTCTTTCTCTTGTTTTGTTAAAGTTTTTATAGTTTATATAGGAGATATTTATTTTAATGTTATTGTTCTGATAATAATTTATTTTCCTAGTTTCCTTTCCTCACTGGGCTATTTTCCCTGTTGGGGCCCTTGGGCTTATAGCATCCTGCTTTTCCAACTAGGGTTGTAGCTTAGCAATTAATGATAATATTAATAATGGATCTTTTTCAGAGAGCCTCTAAGGTTTATAACGCTTCCAGAATTCTAAAATCACTGGCAAATCTTTCTACTTATAAATGTATTAGGGGAATTTTACTAACTAGGGTTGTAGCTTAGCAATTAATAATAATAATGATAATAATAATAATAATAATAGATCTTTCTCGGACAGCCTCCAAAGTTTATAACGCTTCGAGAAGTCTAAAATCACTGCCAAATCTTACTACTTATAAATGTATTAGGGAAGTTCTACTAATCATATCACACTACTCTTTGTTATGGCTTCACCAACTAGCTATATTGCCCTCTATTACTTAACTGTTTTGGTTACTTCCCAACAAGCTGTTCATATATTTGGTTCATCGTCCTTGATATTGCTCAATGGGTACTTTCTAGCCACCGAGAAACATAACAGAATGGTTGAAATATTGAATAATGATGATAATACATACATACATACTTATACCAAGGCACTTCCCCCAATTTTGGGGGGTAGCCGACATCAACAAATGAAACAAAAAAGGGGACCTCTACTCTCTACGTTTCTCCCAGCCTAATAAAAGTAATAATTGTGATACTATTCATATGAATTGTTTATTTGGGATTCATAGAAACTAATTTAATTTTAGCAATATATTATTGGTACTAAATCTCAGCTTTATTCCAGGTTACCATATATGTTACATGGAAGCTGAAAATAAGAAGTTTTAGACAAAACGAACCAAGAATTTCCACCTCTGGTTCATCGGTACTGCAAGAAGAAGAAGTAAAAGTATTATTAACATCTGGTTCATCGGTACTGCAAGAAGAAGAAGTGAAAGTATTATTAACATATGGTTCATCGGTACTACAAGATGAAGAAGTAAAAGTATTATTAACAAGAGTCTCGGCAAACAAGATTGACCGATGTATTTCAGCTACATGAAGAGGCTGGCATTTTATCGGATTAGGAGTGTCTTATCTGTTTCTAAGATTTTAATGTGTTTAAGAAGTACTGTACATGTGTAGTTAGTATTTTATTTTTCATATAAGAAGTTTTTTTTTAACTATACAATTTTTCTGATTAGTTTTTGTATCAATTAGTTATTCCATTACTAAATAAATTATCTATTTCATCTTTCAGATTTATTTTTGGGCCATCTCTTAAAGTAGAGTTTGATAGTGCTTATATTATTAAGGGCCATATTTAAAAATAATCATCAAGTAAATGTTCAAATTTAGTTCGTATTATACAATTTTATTCTGCAATTTTTTTTTTTTAAATTTATCATTTGAAAGTAATTTTATGTAGTTATAGAGGACTGGATTAATCCAGTTTTTTTCTACAAATCCATTTAATCTAGAATACAAGTATATTCTGTACAATGGAACTTTACCACACCTTCTGTCCAGCTCAAGAATGGTAGGAGCTCAGCTACATCCACCAATAATCTGCCTAAGTGTCACTCTGGGGTTATAATTTGTTTAGGCCTTAAGGCGCCTGGGTTACATCTGTGTCAAGTTTTCCTTCGTTTGCAATTTGTTCCATTCATTATACGTCCCTTTCATTATTTGTTCCTACACTAGATACAAACCCTCATTCTTTACTATAGGAGATATTCTAGCGCAAGCTGGAAAATACGGCAGAAAACCTTAACAAGGTCGTTAACGACCGGGCCGGTAGTTATCCACCTGTTAGGGGTGGGAGACTGCCGGTCGGTAGCTACTGAAAACCTTCAATCGAATTCTAGCCGTTGCAGTGGTAACACCGCTGCTCCTGCTTTTGTTTGACTGGCAAACTAGCCTTTCTTTAGTGTGTTTTTGATTTTTTTCTTTTTCTTTATTTGATGTGATGTCCTCTAACATGAGGAAGTGTCCCGGGATTCCCCCGAAATCTTGTGGCACATTCATGTCACCACCGGAGGTAGATCCTCATTCCCTATGCCCTTCGGGCAGAGGTCATAGGTGTTCTGAAGGCTCCCCCTGCCAAGTATGTAGAGAATGGTCACCCTTTCAGTGGGAAACAAGAAGGATTCGTTACCTCCAGGTTAGCCGTCGAAAGGTAAAGAGTCTCGGGCCTCTTCTTCGGCCTCGCGATCTCTCCCTTCAGACTCTTCCTTGCCTCCATCCTCCGGGGGGAAGTCAAGGAAGAGCAGCACCATTGACTTAACCCCCATTTCCCCTGGTCAGGTGGATCACGTTGCCCCTCCTAGTGGGACAATTTCTTTAGCCATCGGGAATAACTCTATTACCACTTCTATTCCAGATCACGTACGAGCGGTATGGCCTGCCCTTGGACTTCCTGGTTCTCCTTCGGTGGATGTGTGGAACCAGTTCCTCGCGGGCACAGTTATACCTTAGGTCCCTTCTGTTTTGGAACCTTCGGGAGTTCGGACCTTGCCTACATCCCTTCAACCCAGTCAGCAGCCGCTGAAGTGTCGGCAGATATTTTAACTTCAGCTCCCGCGGCGCCTACTTCGCTCCTCGCTTGCTCTTCTACGAAACCACAACGTCGCAAGCGCAATCATCTCTATGCCTCCCCCTCCTCCTCCTCTTCATCATGTTCGTCCTCCTCGGAGGCTAGGAGGGAGAGAGAGAAGAGGAAAAGGAGAGCTCGCTCTCCTTTGCCCAGACGTTCTCGTCGGAGAGAGGCGACCTTGGAAGAGATGTCATCGTTCTCGCTCTTTCTCGCCTTTTATCTCTTCACGAAATGTCTCGCCGAGAGACGATAAGTGCTCTCGTCATAAACATAAAAAGAGTGCTTCCTCGAGTCATCGTTCTGCCTCACGATCGTCTTCCTCTCGCGAGGGATCATCTAGGCGCTTTAAGAAAAAGAGCTCTACGATACATTCCCGCTCTTCGTCACGAGAGAGTTCTAAGCGTAATAAGCGCTCCCTTTGGAGCGATTTTTCATTTAATCGCGCCCGGAGCGCGGACAAGGGAAGAGCGCACTCTAAGAGCGATCCCTCTCCTTCACATATTAACTTGAGGAGCTCAGATCGCTCCAGGGAAGGGAGAAAGAGCACTTCTTCTCGCCGTCGCTTCGTACCAACAGAGAGAGAGCGCTCCTGTCCTTCAACCTCCCGATCGCGCAAGTCTCCGGACATATCCGCGCGGGGTCATTCACCTCGCCCTTGTGTTTCAGACAGAACAGCTCCGGTTCCCGTACTCCCTAACGAGTTACGGAATATGAGCTTCACGAGAACCTCGGAAGAAGACGCTGGGGTTCAACCCTCCTCCTCAGTTGAGAATAGAGGAAAAAGGCCAGACCGACGATCAATGCAACCTCTTACTGAGACGGTACCGTTAATTCGGTCGCCTACGCTTAGACCATCGACTTCCAGGCAAGATCAGGCGCGCGCGGCGCCATTACCCAGCGCTTAGCGTTCGTTTGGAATAACGGCAATGGAGTATCCTACTTCGCCGTTACCTCCAGACACTCGGGCTTCTATCGCCCTCCCTCGCGAGGAATTAGCGCGACCGGAAGATTCCTCGGAAGAACAACCATCAGAGGACTTAGAGTCCTCCTATCTGAGGGCTCTAAGAACTATGTGTAATATCTCAGGCCTCGGAGATTTACATCTGTCGCCTTGACATACCGACGCTCCAGCTTTTGACAGACTATGTCGTCCTCCACCAAAACCTAAGAACAGAATCGAACTTCCCTGGTCTATTCACACTGCAGGCCGTCTGAGGAAGGTCTCGCAGGCGGTCTCAGGGGAAACGGGTTCCTTGAAGTCTTAAGGATCCCTTAAACTTCTGCAATTCCCGTTTTCGAGGCAAAAGCGTTTGTACAAGGTCAGAGACGCCAACCCTTCTCCTCTGACCCTGGATCCCCTCACAGCATGGCTCACACCTGGCTGCTCTGCAGAGAGACTCTCTTCTCTCCCAGTCTCTTTCACCGCCACAGAAGCCTCGGCAATGGAAGCAGCGTCAATGTCCCTTCTGGAAACATTATCCTGGTTTGACACGTGGTCAGGTACAGTCGGCTACCTAGCAAGTCACGAAGACCTTTCAAACCAAATCTCCATGCAGTCCCTACAGGAAGTCCTGGCAGCCGGGGTCAAAACAATGGACATCCTAACTGCTACGGCTGCAACTATTCTATCTTATTTTTTTTTTCTTCCTCTTGTTTTTTTGAAATGGTGTGTTGGGCAGGCTTAATAGAAGGGCCATGGATGCCTGGTGGTTTATCAAGAGGTTGTCTTTTCCTTTTTCTGATTTTTTCTTCTCAAAACCATCCTTACTGTCCTCCCTTCAGTTGAAGTGGCTATCCTGGAGGGTATTTAGCCTTGCATGGTGTATCGGCTCCTCCATGTTGACCAGTTTTTCCGACTTTTTACTATAGTCTATGGATATCATCAATCACTTTTATTATTATTCTGTACATATTTTTTTTGTTTTAATTCTTGTTAATCTAGTTTTTAAGTATGATGTCTCTTTTTTATTTCTATTAATTCTTATGCTGTCTGGAGACTTTGAGCAAAATCCGGGACCAGTACGTCCTAGATTTCGTCAATGTCGTCTTCTGTATTGCAATATTCGTGGTCTTCATGCAAATATCCGAGACCTTACAGTTGCGTCCAGACAGTATGATATTCTTTTGTGCTCAGAAACTTTGGTTTCTAATATGAGGCACTCATCTGAGCTCCTTATAACTGGTTTTAAGAAGCCAATAATGCTGAAACGTGATTCCATTCCTAGGGCCAGGGGAATGGCGGTGTATATTAGGACCGAGTACCCTGCTTCTCATAAGTCCTGCTATCAATGTGGATGTCATGAGATTCAGGTAATAAAAGTTTGTGGCAGGCATAACAACTTTTATTTGTGTTCAATCTACCGGAATCCAGACATGGATGATTCTATCTTTGATTGTCTTCTTACCATTATGGCTAAGATACAAGAAGATGATAGAAAGGCTTCGTTTGTCTTTGTTGGTGATTTTAATGCTCACCATAGGGAGTGGTTGAGTTCTATCTCTCCTACCGATCGCCATGGCTTAAGAGCTTTAGACTTTGCCTCAGAATCAGGCTGTGAGCAAATCATAAATGAAGCTACTCACAGGTCTGGTAATTGCTTGGACCTCGTATACACTGACTCCCCTGGCGTTATAACTAGTAAGGTTGGTTCTCCAGTCGGGACTTCTGATCATGCCTTGATTTCATTATTAGTGAAGACTGAGCAGCCTGTCCCTGATATATCATATTCTTGTAAAATTTATATGAAATCCCAAGCAGACTGGAATGGGATTTTGCATGATCTTTTGTGCTTGAATTGGTCACAATTATATAATAGTGTAGATCCTGTTGTCCCTTTGAATGAGAATCTAGTCAACATAATTGATAGGCGTATCCCTTCTCGTGTGCTAAGGTACCGAATGAAGGACAAACCGTGGTTCAATGATGATTGTAGACGTGCTTATTTGGAGAAGCAGGAGGCCTATCACCTTTGGAAGGGTAACAGATCAGATTTGACCTGGAACAACTATACTCAGCTTCGAGCTTTTGCTCAGAGAGTTTATGCCTCAACTGAAAAGGAGTACAATTTAATCATAAAAGAAACCCTCTCTGGTACAACTCAGGAACATAAATGGTGGTCTACCCTTAAATCTGCACTCTTTGGTGTAGATGCAACAGTTCCTCCTTTACTTAAACCAGATGGCTCAGTCACTCACTGTCCAAAGGAAAAGGCAACCCTTTTGGCTGATGTTTTTGACAGTAAACAGAGTAATGAAAAACTTGAACTTCCTCATTCCTGTTTTCCTGAGGCTAAACTAACTAGTTTAGCTTTTCGATCTCGTGAGGTTAAAGCTCTGTTGATGGACCTTGATGCTTATGGAGGTGTAGACCCAAATGGTATTTTTCCTTTGTTTTTTATAAAGACAGCAGATTTCTTAGCTCCAAAGTTATCTGTTATTTTACGCAAGTTAGCAAGAAGAGGAGCTTTTAGCACTTGTTGGAGAATTGGTAATGTTACTCCTCTATGTAAATGTGTTTGTGGTAGCTCAAGTCCCACTGATTACCGCCCAATTTCCATAACTCCCATATTATCTAAAGTTTTTGAACGTCTTCTGGCAAAACGTCTTAATAGGTTTGCTGAAGGTAATCATCTATTCCCTAGTTTGCAATTTGGTTTTCGGAAAGGCCTTGGAGCATGTGATGCCCTTCTTACAATCTCCAATGCAGTACAGAAATCCCTTGATTGTGGTCGGGAAGTTCGTATGATTGGCCTTGATTTTAGTGCTGCCTTTGACCGTGTTAATCATGAGGCCCTTCTTTTCAAACTGAAACAGTTGGGAGTGGGTGGGTCGTTTCTTAGCATTATTATTGATTTTTTAAGTAGTAGATCTCAAAGAGTTGTTGTTGATGGGCACCATAGTGAGTATAGGAATGTGATATCCGGTGTTCCACAGGGTAGTGTTCTTGGCCCATTACTTTTCATACTATATACACATGACATGTGGTTTGGCCTAGAAAATAAGCTTGTTGCATATGCAGATGATGCTACTCTCTTTGCATCAATTCCATCCCCTGAATGTAGATCTGGGGTTGGTGAATCCCTTAATAGAGATTTAGCTAAAATTAGTGCATGGTGCAAATTATGGGGTATGAAGTTGAATCCTAACAAAACTCAAAGTATGATTGTAAGTAGGTCAAGGACGGTGGCTCCTCAACATCCGGATCTCAGTATTGATAATGTTTCTTTAAATTTGTATGACTCTTTCAAAATTTTAGGTGTGATTCTTGACAGCAAATTTACTTTTGAGAAACATACAAGGTCTGTGTCTTCTTCAATTGCACAAAAAATTGGCTTATTGAGAAAGTCTTTTACGATATTCGGTGATCAATCTATTCTGAAGAAGTGTTTTAATTCTTTTATTCTACCTTGTTTTGAGTATTGTTCTCCTGTCTGGTCTTCAGCTGCTGATTCTCATCTTAATTTGTTGGACAGAAACTTACGGTCTATTAAATTTCTTATTCCTGATCTAGATATTAATCTCTGGCACCGTCGATCAATTAGTTCATTATGCATGTTGCATAAGATTTTTCATAACTCTGACCATCCTTTACATTCAGATCTCCCTGGACAATTCTATCCTGTTCGTAATACTAGGCAGGCAGTTAATTCTAATAGCCAGGCCTTCTCCATCATAAGACTCAATACTACGCAGTACTCTAGAAGTTTTATTCCAGCTGTTACCAAGTTGTGGAATGATCTTCCTAATCGGGTTGTTGAATCAGTAGAACTTCAAAAGTTCAAAGTTGGAGCAAATGCTTTTTTGTTGACCAGACGGACATGAGTCTTTTTATAGTTTATATATGACATTTTTGTTGTTGACGTTGTTAATAGTTTATATTTGATATATCTCTTTTGACATTACTTTTTTTAGAATGATTTATTGTTAATTTGTTCTCTTCATTTATTTATTTCCTTATTTCCTTTCCTCACTGGGCTATTTTTCCCTATTGGAGCCCCTGGGCTTATAGCATCTTGCTTTTCCATTTAGGGTTGTAGCTTGGATAGTAATAATAATAATAATAATCAGTAGTCTCCAGACTTCATAGGAGCATCGGTAAGACTGAAAAGTCTGATTTGAGGAACTCGGATCTTCTGCAACCTCTCCTCTTTTCTAAGCAAGCGGTCTCCTCTGCCCTGGATACTTGGAGGAAAGAGACGCAGGACACCGCGATGCAAAAGGCTGTTTCCTTTCGCCCAATGCAACAACAGCCAACTCCACAACCCAAAGCAACAATCGCAACTCCACTGCCAGCCAAGACCCTCAGCCGCCCCTCTTTTACACCCAAACCTATGGTCAGAGGAAAGTCGGCCTCTCCTAAGGCTAAAGGCAGAGGGAGGAACCCTAGACAGAGATAGGGTCACGGCTTCCCCCTCACAGTGCGTAGGGGGGTGCCTGCAGGGGAGTTGGGGGAGGTGGAAGGCTATGGGGGGCATGCAATGGACCATCAAGGTGCTTTGTTGGGGGTACCGCATCCCCTTCATAGACTCTCCTCCTCCTCTAATTCCTCCCCCGATCTCGTCCTCCCAGGTCCCTCGGGATCCTGGGAAACAGCAAGCCCTAGCTCAGGAGATCCAGAGCATGCTTCTAAAAGGCGCCATTCAAGAGGTCTCCAACGCCTCTCCAGGGTTTTTCAGTCGCCTCTTTCTGGTAGAGAAAGCCTCGGGAGGTTGGAGACCAGTAATCGATCTTTCGACCTTGAACCAGTTTGTGAAGCAAACTCCATTCAAAATGGAGACAGCAGCCTCCGTGACCCAAGCGGTGCGTCCAGGAGACTTTATGGCATCTGTGGACTTAAAAGACGCATATTTCCAAGTGCCGATCCATCGCACATCTCGGAAATTCCTGCGCTTTCTGGTTCAGGGTCGAATCTTCGAGTTCAAGGTCCTGTGCTTTGGCCTCTTGACCGCCCCACAGGTCTTTATGGAGATTTTCGAACTCGTATCTTCGTGGCCTCACAAGCACAGAATTCGTCTGCTAAGATACTTGGACGATTGGCTACTCCTAGCCTCGTCCAGGGAGCTAGCTCTGGATCACCTGAGAAGACTTCTGAGCCTTTGCAAGGACCTGGGGGTCCTTGTAAATGCAGAGAAATCTTGCTTGACTCTGACCCAAGTCTTAAACTATCTGGGTATGTCCATCAACACCCAGGTAGGGAGAGTGTTTCCGTCGGAAGATAGGCTGCGGAGACTGGATCAGTCCATCGCCCATCTCCTGTCTCCACTTCCGCCTTCAGCCAAGTCGTGGCAGTGTCTTCTGGGCCATCTTTCCTCCCTGGAAAAACTAGTTCCAGGCGGAAGGTCGAGAATGAGAAGTCTCCAATGGCATCTGAAGACTCATTGGTCTCAAAATACAGATTCCCCATTCTTGGCAGTGGAGGTTACAAATCTGGTGTTACAAGATCTTCATTGGTGGTCGACCAGAGAGAATACCCCAAAGGGCATTCCCCTCCAAAGCCCCAGTCCGAAGTTAAAACTCTTTTCGGACGCGTCGCTATGGGGATGGGGTTCCCACCTAGGCCCGAAATTAGCATGAGGAGTTTGGTCTCTGGTAGAGAAGTCTCTCCACATAAATCGTCTGGAATTATTAGCAGCCTGGAAAGGCCTAAAATTCTTAGTAGAAGATCTACAAGGACGAGAGGTGGTTCTGATGAGCGACAACTCCACAACCGTCTCGTACATCAATAAGTAAGGGGGTACTCTGGCAAGAGACCTCTGTCTGCTAGCAGTCCAGATTTACCAGTGGGCAGAAAGTCACAGCATTGCTCTCACAGCCAGGTTTATTCCCGGCCGGAGAAACATCGTGGCAGATCAGCTGAGCAGGCATCACCAAGCTTTGTGGGGTTTCCCCACAATAGACCTGTTCGCCACCTCTCTGAATGCAAAACTTCCCCGCTACGGATCCCCAGTTCCAGACCATCAGGCAGCGATCCAGGACGCCCTTCAACACTCCTGGGACAACCTGGACGCAGATGCCTTTCCACCCTTTTGCCTGCTCAGAAGGGTGATCAACAAACTCAGGACCTCCCGGAACTGCAAACTAACGCTAATAGCTCCGGCGTGGCCAAGCAGAGAGTGGTATGCAGACCTCCTTTCTCTGCTGGTTCAAGTGCCGAGGTTTCTACCTCCAGAACCCCGTCTGTTGACGCAGCCACGCAGTGGTATCCCCCACGGGAGAATCCACTTCCTGAAGCTTCACGCCTGGAGGCTGTCCAGTCTCTCCTCAGAAGCAGAGGCTTTTCAGGGAAGGTGGCTGAACACATGTCCAGGCACCTGCGCCAATCTTCCACAAACCTCTACCAAGCAAAATGGAGAGTGTTTGCAGCTTGGTGTCTCCACTCGATCCCTCTATTCCATTAGTGGCAGACTTCCTGGTGTACCTCAGGGAGGAAAAATTCCTCTCAGTCTCGGCAATTAAAGGCTATCGTTCAGCCTTAAGACTCATCTGTAGACTGAGAGGGGTTGACCTTTCCACCTCAGAAGATATCACCTTGTTGATTCGAGGTTTTGAGAGATCTTGCCCCCCAGTTGAGATTAGACCACCACCTTGGGACGTGTCCCTGGTCTTACGTTCCTTTAAGGGACCACCCTATGAGCCCTTAAATAGGACCTCTGACTACTTCCTAACCCTTAAGACAATCTTCCTAGTAGCTCTGGCCTTGGCAAAAAAGGTCGGTGAACTTCATTGTCTATCCTAGGAAGTCACCCATTCTAGAGGATGGGGGGAAGTCTCGCTCAACTTTGTGCCAGGCTTTGTGGCCAAAACTCAGAATCCTTCATCGGCCGATGAGAGGTTTAGAGAATTTCAATTTTCCAGCCTCAAGAGGGTAACACAGGATACTGACCAATTGCTACTGTGCCCAGTCAGGGCGGTAAGGAAATACCTGAAGCGCACCAAACCTTTCAGACCACGCCACCGTCATCTCTTCCTCAGTAACAACAAGGTAAAGAAGAGAATCTCTCGCAACACCATCTCTTTCTGGCTCAAGAAAGTTATTGCGAGAGCCATTCACGGAGACCCAGAGGCAGCTCAACCCAAAACCCATCAAGTTAGGGGGGTGGCTGCCTCACTGGCATTTAAGAAAAACTTTTCAATCTCCCAAGTCTTAAGAGCTGGAATCTGGAAACGCCAATCTACATTCACCACTCACTATTTAACCGATGTGACACATAGGTCTCTAAACACCTTTTCTATAGGGCCTATTGTGGCAGGTCAACAGGTGCTGTAGCTACCTTACGCCCTTTCAGGGGACAGTAGCCATTGGTCGAGGATTCTGTGTTACACTAGGTTTTTAGAAGGACATCCATCTATCTTCTGCACTTCCTTCTTCCTCCCATCTGGGTATCCTAGTCTGTAACCAGTTTCAGCTGGACTCGCCAATGGAAATAAGGTATGAAACTCATCTGACTCCTCTCACAGGGTATAAGTTATACTCGTAGTCATGAGGGTTCCCCTTTTCAAGGTCAGGGGAATCCTAAGTATGAAAGGGTTCGAGTCGTATGTTCCCGACCCTCTTCATCCTGAAACATTTGTTTCCACGTAATTACAAACTTTCAGTCGTGCTAAGATTATGGGGATCTACAAAGAAGAGTTAACAGGAGATTTTTTCATCAAAAGAGTCTATTCTGAGGAGTATCTTCGACTATCTTCCCTAGGAATAGTGAACTCCTCGACCACTCTGACCTCAAGACTAAGTCTCCTATAGTAAAGAATGAGGGTTTGTATCTAGTGTAGGAACAAATAACAAACTTATAACAGAGTTTGTATTTTTCCTAACATACAAACCCGAATTCTTTACAGAAATTTTCCCTCCGTCACCGCCCCCTAAAAATAGTCCTAGCCAGAATCTGATTGAAGGTATTCAGTAGTTACCGACCGGCAGTCCCCCACCCCTAACAGGTGGATAACTACCGGCCCGGTCGTTAACGACCTTGTTAAGGTTTTCTGCCGTATTTTCCAGCTCGCGCTAGAATATCTCCTATAGTAAAGAATTCGGGTTTGTATGTAAGGAAAAATACAAACTCTGTTATAAGTTTGTCATTTATGTATGGTCTTTTTCAGTCTTATTTTCCTTTTTTTTCTTTTTTAGTATTTTCCTTTTGATTTCAGATTATGCTTGGTCTTATTGCACAGTGTATAGCATTTATATTTCTCTGAGAATTGTCTCAAGATTAATTCTATTCAATATATGTTCCTTTCATTATTTATATGTGGTCATTTTCCTATCTTGATTTCCTTTTTTGTCTAGCTCTTTCCAATCATTTTTCTTATGGGTTCAGGTCATGCTTGGGCTTCCTGTACAGTACATCAATTGTATTTCTTTGCGAATTACCTTAAGCTCTCTTTTAACATTTTCTTTCCTTCCCTTTATGGTGGATAATACAGCCTGTGATGCATAGCTTTATTTATGTTAAATGAGTGACATCAGTTTTATTCCTTCCATTTCATTCCCAATTTTAGTTATTCCTTCCATTCCATCCCCAATTTTACTGTTAGTTTATTTTTCGTTTTGGCTACCACCGTTCCTGTGCGTACTCCCTTTGCTTCGTTTCTGGGGAGTATACGACAGGAGCAAAGAGGCCTTGGAGCTATATCGACAGGCTTTTTGGGTTTTGGTTGTATGTGGGGTCTCTCGGGACTCTTCTTCCGCTGCCCAAACCTCCTCCGAAGCTCCCCCTCGTCCGGCTCCTAGTGAGAGGCCGCCAAGTGGGAGCGCAGGCCCTAGTTCTGTTTCCCGACCTCGGGGTGCGGGAGAGGGCGTCGCCTCCCATAGCGGGGCGGTTCCCCCTCCTCCTCTAGGGGAGGATTTTGATAATGTTAATTCTATGTATAATGATGATCTTTTTCAGCTTTGGGGTTCCTTGGGGCTTAAGGGCCTGCCCTCCAAGGAAGCCCTGTTAGAGGATCTTCTCTCATTATCTTGCGGACCTACGACGATTTGAATATAAGGAAGGCATCTTTTCAGGTTGACCTGTCTGTCTGCGCACTGCCCTCTGGAGACATATAACTAGAGACTGGAAAACATGTCCTACTTGATTTCTGAATCAGAGGCCATGAACTGCCTGCCAAGGCCTCCTCCTAAGCGGTCTTTCAGCTTGACCTGTGGTCAGCTGCTGTGATGTACTTCTATGTCTTGCTTGAGGGTACACTCTGGCACACTATTCTCTATTATTTTTCTTCCTTGTTTTTTTGAAGTTTTTATAGCAGTACCAGCTGAACTCGGTTGAGTCCCTTGTTAGGCTGGAGGAACTTAGAGAGTAGAGGTCCCCTTTTTTGTTTTGTTTCTTTGTTGATGTCGGCTACCCCCCAAAATTGGGGGAAGTGCCTTTGTATATGTATGTATGTATGTATAGTTTGTATATGAAGGATTTGTGTGATGTTACTATTCTTGAAATATTTTATTTTGATTGTTCATTACTTCTCTTATACATTATTTACTTCCTTGTTTCCTTTCCTCGTTGGGATAATTTTCCTTGCAATTAATAATAATCATAATGATAATGGTGTTATCAACCCTGGAGTCTTCTAAGAAGTAAGAGTGTCTCCTGCTGGAACACCAGTTGGCAAACACTTTGCTCCTCGTTTGCTCTCACCACCTGTTATCAACTACCTTGTTAATGAATTCTAAGGGTGTTCCAGCTCCTTTTAAAGACTTTCATTTGTACAGCGAGTAATACAAATTACTTTTGGAATTTGTTGTATTTTGGATGCTGTCTCCTTTTCTGATGGCTCTTTCATTGTCTGCAATTGTGTTTTTGGCATATCTATTGTTGAGGTTTGTGAAGGTTGGAACTATTTTAAAAATTTCTCCTTTTGTAACAGTTTCTAAAATTTCTTCTTTTTCAACTGTTTCTAAAAATTTCTTCTTTTGCAACTGTTTATGAAATTTCTTCTTTTGCAATTGTTTCTAAAATTTCTTCTTTTGCAACTGTTCATAAAATTTCTTCTTTTGCAACTGTTTCCAAAATTTCTTCTTTTATAACTGTTTATAAAATTTGTTCTTTTGCAACTGTTTCTAAAATTTCTTCTTTTGCAACTGTTTATAAAATTTCTTCTTTTATAACTGTTTATAAAATTTCTTCTTTTGCAACTGTTTCTAAAATTTCTTCTTTTTCAGCTGTCTCTAAAATTTCTTCTTTTGCAACTGTTTATGAAAATATTTCTTTTGCAACTGTTTCTAGAATTTCTTCTTTTGCAACTGTTTATAAAATCTCTTCTTTTGAAGCTGTCTCTAAAATTTCTTCTTTTGCAACTGTTTATTAAATTTCTTCTTTTGCAACTGTTTATAAGATTTCTTCTTTTGCAACTCTAAAATTTCTTCTTTTGCAACTCTCTAAAATTTCTTCTTTTCCTACCTCTCTGAAAATTTCTCCATTTGCAACTGTTCCTAAAATTTCTTCTTTTGTAACATTTCAAACATTTCCCTGTTTGTCCCTCAGCCAGTGGACTTTTTTTTTTATTCCTCAATTTCCTGCCAGTAATTGTTACTGCGGAGGTATACGCAGTCCCTAAAAGTATTTTGTGATATCTTAAAGATAAAAGAACTAAGCTGGATAAGATAGTTCCCGAGTCTGATCTTTCTCATTTTTCTTTGATCATGTTTTCAGATATTCTTCTCAGGCTGCTTCTCCTCACTCAACACAGCCTGCCTCTGTCCATAACTACCAGTTATTTTTTTGTACATACATACATATACCAAGGCACTTCCCCCAATTTTTTGTTGTTGACATCAACAAATGAAACAAAAAAAAAAAAGGGGGGGACCTCTACTCTCTACGTTCCTCCCAGCCTAACAAGGGACTCAACCGAGTTCAGCTGGTACTGCTAGGGTGCCACAGCCCACCCTCCCACATTATCCACCACAGATGAAGCTTCATAATGCTGACTCCCCTACTGCTGCTACCTCCGTGGTCATCTAAGGCATCGGAGGAAACAGCAGGGCCTACCGGAACTGCGTCACAATCGCTCGCCATTCCTTCCTATTTCTAGCACGCTCTCTTGCCTCTCTCACATCTATCCTCCTATTTGTTTGTAGCCAAGTAGAAATATTTTTTTCTTATAGTGGAGGATTCTTTTTCACCTTGTGCTAATTTTGCCTTTGGTGCTTTGCTCTAGGAATACTTATACTCCCCTTGTAAAACCTAGCCCATGCTTGTTTCTTGTGTTTTTATTGTGAAGTCCTGTTGAATTCCCTTAATATCCTAGGGGAGTATTTGAATGGGGATTTTATTTGCATGTGCATTCATTGCCAAATAGTACCTTCTATATCAAGATTCTTGACTTGGTCAGCAATATTTTTTCCCATTGACTAGTTGGCTCAACCCTTGCAATTAGGTCTGAGAATTCCATAGTCGAATCTTGATGGCCAAGCTGATCCATAGTTTATAACAATATGTCGTTGCTCTTGCAACACTAGCTTAAAAAGTAAATGTGCTCTAATCATTATTTCTCCCTACATGATCAGTGTTTCTGGATGTCATACAAGATGTCGGGGTGTTTGTTACGACATTTTTGCTGTAGAAGCAACTGTCAAGGAAGGGCCATCTTACTTTTCTCCAGCTTCTACGTTGGTTGCCATCAGATATTAACCCTTTTACCTCCAGGCTATTGGAAACTTCCCAACCCTTTACCCCTAGGCATTTTTTTTCCAAGCACAGTTTGCAATAAATATTTTTTAAATTGCTCTAAGAGCCTTAATTTTCGTCATAGAGAGGTCAGGTTGGTCTCATCCTTTGGGAAAATGCCTGAAGTTTCTCATAAAGTTATTAAAAATATGCAAAAAAAAAAATGTAAATAGCAGTTTTTTGCAAGGACGTATCAGTACGTCCATGGGGGGTAAAGGAATGAGTTTTGTGAAACGTACCAGTACGTCCATTGGGGGTAAAAGGGTTAATAGAGAAAGTCCCTTATGTATAGTCGGGATACATTCCAATACTGGGCTCTTGAGTTAAAAAAGTTCTCAAGTCCAACAGGGTTAACTTCAGATCCAAATAATTAACCCTCAATCTTGGTTAACTTATTGTTTTCAGTCTTGTTATTCTAACAGTAGTGAGGTAGCCTACATGTGTGCCTAATATCCCTACGACAAATTCTGCAAAACAAAATACCTTCAGATGTTTAAATATTTTTTCTTCAATGCCCACAGGACTTTATCTCTGTAAGTCTGTAAATCCAATGTTCCTCTCTGGGTGGATTTACTCTGAGCTGTAGTGAAGTTTCCCCAGCTCTGCTTAATTGACAGTAGTGCCTTTTGTTTCAGTGCTAATGCCGTGAAATGATATGCTGGAGACATGCAGTCTGGCTCGAGTTATTGTAAACTCAGGGTTTCAGGTCTTTGGATAAGAATAGTTCCCAATGCCTTGTTTGGAGAATTTGGGAGGAATTTAAGGCTACATCAACAAGCTAAGTGATTGCCAGCTTAGGTTCTTTTAATTTTGGACGTATTCCAGTTTTAGATGTCTCCATGGTGTCTCCAGGCAGCACCTCGGATTCATTAAGAGACTTACATCTACCTATGTAGCTGCTCCTCTTTTCTTTGGAGTACCAGCTCACCCTTTTGCTCCTTGGCTGTTTGTTTATAAAGCAAAATTCTCCAGATAAAGGTGGTGATGATAATCTATTGTCTTTACAGGGTATTTTCTTGTAGGGGCCAGGTCTGCCTTCTATGGTTCTGGTAAACGAGGGAAGAGTCTTTAGTTATCAGTCATCTTCAAGACTCATTTTCTGCATTTCTAATTAATCAGTTTCATGCCTCATTTGCTTCTCTATGATTTTCTCAAATTTCTTACTTGGGGAACATTAATTTTCTTTGTCCTATTGCCTAGTAATTAATAACCAAATAGATATAATTTTAATGGCAAGTTTACCTGCAAGTTAGAGAAAGTTTCAGGAGATGAGTTTTTTGAGTTTTACAGTTGCCTCTTTCTAGTCTTGAAGGCTGGGGTGTGTTATCTTTTGGAAGCTTGGCATAGACCTCCGTCTCCACAATAAGTTTCCTCAGCTGATGCCATTCCAGATAGAATCTGAAGTCAATGTGGATGTTGGGGAGGTATCCTGTCATGTAACACAGTGTTGTTTAGTTTTACATTCCAGTCCCGTTGCCATCGTAGAATTTTCTATTGTTTTTGATGTAGGTATAAAGGATGTATCAGACTTATGCCCTTTGCTTTGGTCTTTATTCAGAAAAACATTATTTCATTATTGGGGCCTTTTACTGTGTTGTAACCTGGACAATTTTCTTATGTCGGCAGCATTCATGGCCAAGATTGAGGAACATCCTTCTACCCTTCTAGCATAGTGTTGGTCCTAGAGTCTTAGGGTTAAAATTGAGAATTCAAGCCTGGTCATTGATATACCAGCTACTTATCTGGGCTGGCAGATTGATATAGTTTAAGAGTTGGTTTAACTCTTTGAGTTTCCACCTCTACTTTGCTAGAGCAAGTGTGCGAGATTTATTGTAGGGTGTATCTCCACTCAGGGCAATCTTTGTCATTTCATTCTTGATCTGGACAGGTTGGTGTGGCCAAATTCTGTTGTAGTGAAGTAAGTTATTTTTCATGATTAATGGTTTTGTATGAAGAACGAAAAGTATTATACATTTTGTTTCCATGAAACTAGACTGGTACATATTGATTTAGTCACATATCTCCACCATGACCTTTACTTTCATTGGTTCCAACAGTCTTTCTCACTTTTCTGTCATACATGATAGTTTTGTCTCCTTTTCTAACTGTTTCCAGCTGTTTTAAGCTACTGTTTTTAAAATGCCATGTATCATAACTTAAATTTCTTATAATTTGCCCTTACAGATGTAATTATGATTTTATTTCTCATAATGATTTGGTTTTGGTGTTATTTTAAAGCTCAATAGTTAAGCCTTTTCATTAGTTTTAAAATTGAAAGAACTACTAAGTTTTGTACTCTAAATTAATTCAAAAGTTTCTCATTAGTTTTAAAATTGAAAGAACTACTAAGTTTTGTACTCTAAATTAATTCAAAAGTTTCTCATTGTTTTAAAATTGAAAGAACTACTAAGTTTTGTACTCTAAATTAATTCAAAAGTTTCTCATATTTTTCCAAATAGGTTGTAAAGAAATATGGTAGTTGGTTATAAACTTATTTTGCTTATTGATAAATTAAGAAATTTCCTTTCTATTATTTTGTAATTTGTACTTGTCAGTGATAAAGTAGCAAGCAAAAGAGAAATGTTTGTATGGTGTGCATTATTATTTCAGTTATTCTTTTCAAGGATTCACATTGCTTATATCTTGCAGGAAAAACTATTTAACCTCTTGATTGTAAATAGAGAACAATCAGAACAGATGAGCTGTATTTACCACAATACTTTATCTCGTTATGGTGAACGTTCTCAGCTGCTCGCTCAAATCCCTGAAATACTGAATTCTTAAGTTGAAACTCCTTGTGTCGGGTATGTAGGGGTAACTGGAATAGGTTTGATGAACATGCTCACCTTTCTGTATGATAGAATATTCAAATTTACTAAACTTGAGAGGATAGAAGAATGGAGAGAGTTGATTGGTAGTGATTTGGACCGGTATTCTTTTATATTGCTTGCTGTGGGGCCTAGTGCCATAGCCTGTTTACCATGGTCTTCCACTGTTTTGGGTTAGAGTTCTCTTGCTTTAGGGTACACTCGGGCACACTATCTTTTTTCTCTTCCTTTTGTTTTGTTAAAGTTTTATTGTTTATATAGGAGATATTTATTTTAATGTTACTGTTCTTAAAATATTTTATTTTTCCTTGTTTCCTTTTCTCACTGGGCTATTTTCCCTGTTAGAGCCCCTGGGCTTATAGCACCCTACTTTTTCAACTAGGGTTGTAGCTTAGCATACATACATACATATACCAAGGCACTTCCCCCAATTTTGGGGGGTAGCCGACATCAACAAAGAAACAAAAACAAAAAGGGGACCTCTACTCTCTACGTTCCTCCCAGCCTAACAAGGGACTCAACCGAGTTCAGCTGGTACTGCTAGGGTGTCACAGCCCACCCTCCCACATTATCCACCACAGATGAAGCTTCATAATGCTGAATCCCCTACTGCTGCTACCTCCGCGGTCATCTAAGGCATCGGAGGCAGCAGCAGGGCCTACCGGAACTGCGTCACAATCGCTCGCCATTCATCCCTATTTCTAGCACGCTCTCTTGCCTCGCTCACATCTATCCTCCTATCACCCAGAGCTTCCTTCACTCCATCCATCCACCCAAACCTTGGCCTTCCTGTAGCTTAGCAAGTAATAAAAATAATAACAATAATAACAGTGTTAGTATATCCATGTCAAAGGTAGGCCAAGAAATACCAAGTGGGGACAAGTATATTTATGAATTTAAATTGAAAATCTGGTTAGATGTGAAATCGGAATCAAATGCTATGAGCTCAGGATGAACCACTCGTTATGGAAATGCTGGATCAAAGTTTATAATCTTTTAAAAGTCTCTGTAAATATTGACCTAATCATACTTTTGTTCTGGTAAGATAACCAACCCTAGTCAATATGTTTTTTTGCACTGATGCTCACTGTGATAAAGCTGATTTTCATAATTTCACTAATGTTACCGAGGGAATCATGGTTTCACTAATGTTACCGAGGGAAAGAAAGCTGAGCCTCCTGATTCTTGTTGTGGTTCGTCTCTTTTCTGATCTGTGTACCTGAACATTATCATGACTCCCATGATTGTGATGGCAAGGAAATAGGGTTCTAGGGACCAAAACACAAGACTTTGTGTATTAAATATTTTATACTTTATAGAAACATTCATTCACTCCCATACAGTTTTAAGTAAACATAATATTACTGTATACTACAGGTACTATACATTGAAGTTTCAAATACCAAAAACACACACCTTCATCCTCTAATAGTTTAGAAAATATCAAAGGATCCATATAATTAACACTATACTATAATTCATAACAGTAATAGGTGATATATAGTACAGTACTTATGAAATATCTATATTTGCTCAAATATATTTTATCCTAATTAGTGTGTTTACAATTATAATAGATAGGAAATTCTTCTTTCCTACCATTATCCCTACATTAGGCGGTCGGTTGCCTGATGCGGCCTCTTCAATGCCTTCTATCAAAGGCATCCTCTTCCACCAAACCTCTTCTCTCCATGTCATCCTTCACCTTACCTCGCCATCTAATGCTCCTCCTCCCTCTTGATCTTCTTCTAACACACTCCTCTCAAGCTCTCTTCACTCTTCCCCACCATTCATTCTCAATACATGCCCACACCATCTCATTCCTGACACTTATCACCTCTGTAGCTTTTACTACATACATACATACATATACCAAGGCCCTTCCCCCAATTTTGGGGGGTAGCCAACATCAGACAAATGAAAAAAAACAGGGGACCTCTCTTCTCTAAGTTCCTCCCAGCCTGACAAGGGACTCAACCGAGTTCGGCTGGTACTGCTAGGGTGCCACAGCCCAACCTCCCCCATTATCCACCACAGATGAAGCTTTATAACGCTGAATCCCCTACTGCTGCTACCTCCGCGGTCATCTAAGGTACCGGAGGAAGCAGTCTTTACTTTGCCTGCTATTTTTCTTATTCATAATTTTCCAATCTTACAAGCAATGATATTCCCTTAAACCGTCTTGCCATTTTCATCTCAATTCTCAAGCTTTGCTTCCTCTTTTCATCTTAGAGCCCACGTTTCCAATCATAGATCTTGACTTTTAGCTTGACTGTGCTATAGATCATGAAATCTTAAGTCTTAAATCCAGCATGCTACCTAATTTCAACAACCACTACAAAACTGCTCACCAACTTTTCTACAAAGCAAGAATCACAGCAATTTTAATGACAGCTTAAAATTTATACTGGTAAATATTCTTCTTGGTATTATGAATCAATAAATTCTGTGGTCACACTTTCTGAGTCATATTTACGTATCTTCTCAAGTTTTCCTTATATTAAAACTAACTTAACAATTTACTAAAAGAGCTCCTTCATAACATTTACTAAAGTAGCTCTACAGTATCTACACATCATTGCCATTTCAGTTGATATTTTCATGAATATATTTCTTTGCACTTGTCATTCTTACTGTCTCAAATAATCACAATGTCTGACACTAGTTTAACAATTTATATCAATCATCTTCTAGGAAGTTGAGATGATTCTGAAAGCGCAACTGGCTAACAGTCTAAGAAGACTCATACTCTGTAGTAGCTCTTTTGTGTATACCACTTCTCGATCCTCACAAAGTGTCCCAAAGGCCACCCCACAACATCAGATCTCTGTACAAGATGTACAAGAAACAGGCAAATGGGAGGCAAAACAAGTTTACTAAGTTGTTTTTCTTCTAGATTTGCCTCACTATGATGTCCCACAATTCTGTTTGGCATTCACGCCTGCATTTCTATATCCCTTTCATGCTTTTTCTATCAGGTTCCCCTTGCTCAAAATCTGACCTATCCATTTATGTTTGATACTATATTTTAGGTTTGAATTGACTGACTTCTGTCCTCTCTCTATCATCACGTATTCCAAATGTACCAGTCTCTTATTCATTTCCTGACTCAAATTATGCAAACATTTATCAATTTCTTAAAACAGTTTCCATTCACTCATGATATTCCCTTTCCCTATTTGTTCCATTTTCTTACATTCACTAGCTGAATGGCTTGCCATTCCATAGTATACTCAGGCTTCTAGGAGCCTTACCCGTCCTAGCAAAGTGGCCCTTTTGGTCACAATTTCTAAAGTCCCCCGTTTTGGAAATCAATGCTTTAGATATATGATATAGGCCATTACACTTCTATTATTTAATCTGACTTTCTTTTGTACTCTCAACCTTCTATTCCAACATTGTTTCCTCCTTAGTAGTCTCTTCGTGCATTTAATTATTCGTCCATAATGCATAATTTCCTCCACACTAATTTACAATCAAATCATAGTTCACTCTTTATGCTTTCAGATCTCTATGAGTAATGTTTTATGTTAGGTGTCATAACTTTTCGGGGAAATACGGGGTGCTTGGAACTAAAGCACACTACTTTTTCTCTTCCATTCTATATTTATACTCTACATACACACATTCACTGGTACAGATAAAATTTAACTTTTTATTACTATACTGTTTAGCATACTGTATTTACATATATCATACTGAAAGCAGGGCAAAAAACTTCAACAAAAATGATTACATAATAAAAGAATATAAAATAATCCTTATAACAATTGTAAATACAATTCAGAATTGCATTAACTGAAGAAATTAGCTCCCCCTTTCAAGCTTCGTAGATTATCCAAATATCACAAGGAGCGATTACTTCTTTTCTTCTAAACAGGTCAACAATTTCAGTCTTATATTGTATGAGAAGGTCTTCAATTAATTCAGGTAGAGTTTCTTTGTCAGATAAGGAATCCTCTTATGACTGAGAAGGGTTAGGATATATTTTAGAAATTTTCTTTTGTGTGTCGTTTACTTTTCATGTCTAGGTAACCATAAAATCTCTTATAATCTTACTCATCAGATACCTTGATAAATGTTTGTTTTGGCGTTTTTATTCTTTTGAAGACGGTAGGGCTTCAACTTGGTTCTCTCTTGTTTAAATGTTATGTATTCCCTTAAACATTCATTGATAAACTAGCCTATTTTAAATAGCGGTAGGATAGGTTGGTTTAAAGAACAGCTCATTAGTCACTGAGTCATTTTATCATTTGTTTTCAAGCTCTTAGGTGTGTTCTTCAGCTTTTGTTTTCGTTATCCTTTTTTATTTCTACTGCTGCTCCTCCTCTGATTATTTTCCTGTGTACGGTCATGTTCCACGTTTTCTCGGCATTTCGATCATCCAGTATGGGAATCTTTGTTACTAGAAGGTGTCTTGTCTCTAGCAGACGACCCTAGTGACACTAGCGACCCTTTTCCTATGGGAGGCACGTAAGCTCAGTTTCTTCTCTAGTGGGAGCTCTTCAATCTGGACCCTTGGGTTCTGTTTATTGTTTGGGAGGGATATCAGTTGCCTATCACTTCACTTGCCGCTTCTCTTTTCATGAAATTTTTCAGGCTTTCCCACATTCTTAACATCTTCCTTCTTCAATTAAGATTTTTGCATTCTTTTGACACTCCCTTATTCAGCTCCATATCTATTACTTATTCAATTAGTGTTTTTATAATTGTATCCCCTTCTGTACTATAATTGTTCAGTGGTTACTTTCCAAGAGGGTAGAAGAGATTCTTTAGCTATGGTAAGCAGCTCTTCTAGGAGGACACTCCAAAATCAAACCATTGTTCTCAAGTCTTGGGTAGTGTCATAGCCTCTGTACCATGGTCTTCCACTGTCTTGGATTAGAGTTCTCTTGCTTGGGGGTACACTCGGGCACGATGTTCTGTTTTGTTTCTCTTCTTCTTGTTTTTTTAAGTTTTTATAGTTTATATGTGAAGGTTCTAATTTAATGTTGTTACTGTTCTTGAAATATTTTATTTTCATTGTTTGTTCTTCTCTTGTAGCTTATTTAATTCCTTTCCTTACTGGGCAATTTTTCCCTAGACCCTTTGGGCTTATAGCATCTTGCTTTTCCAACTAGGGTTATAACCTAGCTTTTAATAATGATAATAATAACTTCTAATAAATGCAGATAACTTTCGTTTAGAACTTGCTGCTATTGATTTGATAATGACAGCACCTGTTCTGCATCATCTAATGCTTCGATATCCTCTTTATTGTTCAGACTTGCAACTTTACCAATTTGGTTGTTGCAGTGCAAATATACTGTATACTTTTTGTAAGTTGGCCGCACTCATAATTTTTTCCTTCTTATTGTCTATTTTAATACACTTGGGAGCCATTGTCACAATACTGTTAACTTTACAATGCAGCACAAAATGCCCTCATGATAACAACAACGATCACAACTTGACGAAGAACATGCTGTTACAACTGTAAAAATAAAATTCCAAAGATGCATGTGAGAGATAATTCTTCTACCATTGCTTCTGGGAGAGTGAATGTGTTAGGTTTTAAGCAGTGGGTTTGCGAGGTAATACGAAAACAAGATGGATATGTTTTCTAATCTAGTTAGAACTAGGCCACAAAAAATTTGCATACTGAAGGATATTTTTGCTCACAGACATATACAATACTCTTAAACTGATTTGAATTTGTATGCTCATAAACCGATTTGCTCATATTCAGAGTCACTCGTAATCGGAAGTTTTACTGTAAGTTTGAGTTGCAGGTGGAGCTTTTTCAAGTGTAAGATAACAGGTGGAAATATTTTTCTGTCCATGATGTTTTGTTTATTTCTTATAGGGCTGTACCACTATCTTTCCATAGTTTATTTCTTATAGGGCTGTACCACTATCTTTCCATCTACTGTAGTGCAATTTGGTAGTTACCAGTGTGAGTCCTTGGTAAGATTCTTCAATACTTACGGGTAACTTACACGATCTCTCACCCGCCACCTCCTTCATAGCACATGAGTTCTGCGTTGTATTTTAAGTGTCGTGACTCAAAGAATTCAGTGTTACCAGTAGAAAAGCCTAGCAGTTGTGATGTCCGTTGACATTGATCACTGTAAAGAGATCTACTAATTTGTATTTTGGCAAATACGACTTATTAGTTGTGATTTTCGATGTCTGATTATGAGGTTGAAAAGATCTTGTTTCAAGATATAAGCAGTGTGAGTTCCATGGAAATATTTATGTGATTAATATGTGATGAGTTTTGATCATTGATGTTTTTCAGAATTTATTATCTAATTGTTTTTGAGCCATGAAATCTAAAAAAAGAAAAACCTTTTCTGATGCTATTCAAAGATTGTTTCAAAAGTTTACAGTAATATGGCTTGCTTTTCAATCTGAAAATAATGTAATGAATTTGGTACTTGACTGATTTATTTATTTATTAGATTTTAAGGTAAATAAAATATTTTGTTTTGTTTTATTAATGCTCTCTCTCAGGTATTATGTAAACCTTTTTTTGTTAATATCATATTGGTAAGAGAAACAGGTCCTGAATCCGGTTATTGTTTTAGAATTATCATCAACATGAATTTTGTTGTTTGTTTATTATTTTTGTTGAAAGTGGAAGGATAATAGTATGCAACATAGCATCTTTCAGGAACATGAGATTTCCCCCAATGCCAAAATGGCCTCCTATCCCATATACAATATCTATACTTTCTGCCAAAATGTGTGACATAATTCTTTTCATTCATCTTTCTCCCAGTTTATTAATAACTTTGTTCTTAATTGATAACAAAGAAAACATTGTTTTTCAGTATACAGTTACCCTGTTTTCTCCTTGCATGGTTGTTATTATCTTCACTCTCAGGTGGCTGCATAATTGCGTAGTTTTACTTTCACTGCAAAGGAAGAACTAACACTTTTCTTACAAGTATAAGTTAAACTATTCTTTGTCTCCCAAATTCCTTTGTGTAATCTCTTGTGGTACCTTTTTCTTCTCTCCTCGAGTCTGTTCCTCCTGAATTCCATTTTAAAATCTGTAGATCTACTATGTAATATACATTTCATGCTGAAAATCACGTTATAAAATGTAAACACAAAGTTTTGGGAGTTGTGAACTTTTTTTCTACTGATCCACATGGAATTCTTGTCATGCATTCTCCCATTTGCCTTATAGCGAGGTGCAGATCATGTCTAAACTTTCTGGTTCTCTTTAGACTTAGGCTCATATTTCATACACATTACATGGGGTGTCCCTTACAACTGTTACTCTATTAAGGGATTTTGGCGAAGGAAAAATCTATTTCTGGGCGAGGGACCTGTGTTGCCCAGTGAAATGCTCCCTGAAAGCACCATATCTAAAGCATAGTTATTACTGAATATACCACAGAACAAGAGATGCATGGAATGCCAGGAATAAACCTAGCTCGCTCACTCATTGAGTGTCGTTATAGAAAACTGGGGCGGGATTGAACCACGACCATAGATCCCTCACCAATTAGACCTCCCCTTCATCAACATACCCCCTCTCTACCCCTACATCTCCCCACCCCCCATCCTCATTCCTCTTCAGCACTTGCGTTGGTCAGACGTGTTTTGTTTTGCTCGTGTGCTTTGTGTGTTTTTTTGGAAGATGTCCGACGTTTTAGAGATCCCTGGTTCCAAGTTGAGTATTATATTTGTCTGTTTGGGATTTTTAGGTAGCGACACTTTTTTATTCTCAATCGTGTTTGGTCTTTTGTTAGTTCACTTTCGGGGGTTCACGGTTGCCATTGTGTCAAGTAGTTTTTAGGGGTCTAGTTAAACTATAAATTGAAAATATTTTTCTGGTCCCATCTTCCTTTTTTTTCATCTACTGTTCTGCAGTCTATTTTGTTTCCCAACCATTCTTGCTCATTGTTTTTGGTGGTATTTTAGCCCTTGTTTATTTTTTCCTGGTGTGTGTACTATTTTCCATTACCTCTTCCTTTTTAGGATTTTGCCTGCATTACAGGTTTCGTCTCGTTTTCCTACTGAATAGGAGTTGACTAATGGAATTCCTTTTGTCATTCTTCCTGTTTTTGTCCTTGTAATCTCCTTCTTTGTTGTGTGGAATATGATTCTTCCATACACTGCTAACCCACTTCACTCCATATTTACTGTTTATTGAGTCTTCGAGCTGATGAACTATATCCTTATTTCAATTTTCCCTCTTTATAGGTTTTCCATGCGTTTTGCTAACTATCTTTTTACTTTAAATAACCAATGTATTATTTCCTTAGGACCTTCTTTTGTTTTATTTCTTCTTTAGCTGTTTACTTACAGTGAGTACCTGTACGAAGTGGATTTCTATCATAAAAACAGACTGACTCTAAACAATTTACCGGTTTTTATAGCCTTTTGTCCCTCACGTTTTCTCCAACTGTATTTGCATGTTCAAACAGTGTTATTAAAGTGTTACTTTGCGTTCATTCCCTTTTACCTTTGTATACCATTAATAGTTTTTTCTACTTTTAGTCATGTCTATTTCAACATGTTCATTTCGGTCTACACTTACCAGTATCCTATCTGACTAAGGTATTTGTGTCGCTGTAATCAATGTCCTTTCTATTAAACCTTGCTTTTCTTTAGCCTAAGATCATTTTGCTTTTCATCATTCTTTCAATTATTTTGCCCTGCTTCTGGTGAGACAATTCAATTGTATGGTTATTCTCACTCATATTTTTTCATTACCACAAATGAAGTCTCCTTATTCTAGGCATGAAGAAGTTTATAATTCATCTCTTCTCCTTGATGTCAAAGTTGAATGACCGTGAAATTTCTCGCCAACTACCACATGAGGAGAAAGGTTATATCTAGTGCTTTTCTCTTTACTTTGTGTTCTGGTTTGAATATATGTACTGTGCTATTGACTTTGAATCTTCGGTACTCTGTTTCCTGTCAGGTTTTGATATCGATCTATTTCTTATCAAAATATGTGCCATGTTATGTGTGCATATTCTTTTTTCCCTTATATCCTATAGTGCAATCCTTGATAGCCATGTCTATTACTATTTTAGAATGTCTCTCTGCTGATCTATCGTAGTTTACTTTCTATAAAACCTTGCTTTTTCTTTTGCCTAAGATCATCTTGATTGTCATTATTCTTTTAATTATTTGCCCTGCTTTCATACCATCAATTGTTTCATCCTCAATTCCCATGTCTACTACCAATTTAAATGTCTCTTTGCTGATCTACTTTTCTCGTATGTTTCTTCCAATCCGCATTACTACGCCTCCCTTCAACTTACCTTTCACATCTAGTAATGCTCATTGACTTGCTTAGTTTTTATCTACCTTCCTCAAGATTCTTCACACATTCACTTAAAAAATAGCTGCTAGACACTAAGACCTATTTCATTTTAAGAATTCATTGGTTTTTAAGCTTTAATAATTTTCTCGAGTGAGTATCATAAGTTCCCCATGTGTAGAGTCTCAGTCGTTCATAAGCTGACCTACACATTAGATAATGACTGCATTTTAAAATATGTAAGCTGAATAAATGAACTGAACAGAGATAGATAAATTTGAAGATTCTTTCCAACTATTAAGTGAAATGTGTATGCTTATAAGACTAGACAATTAGATGGCCTATGTTGATTTTCTTATTAAGTGAGCGTTCAAGCCTCTCAAATGGGCATGATTCTGTTCTGTGTTTTAATTGGGAGAATTTACTTACCTTAGAGTTGCCTTATTTAATTGAGATTCAGAACATGGTTTCTCTTATCAAAATTAACAATAAAGGTGTTTAAAATAACAGTTTATATATGAAAAATTATGTTTTTAATAACTCACAATCTGCTCTTTTCCAAGGTTTGACTAGTCAATCAAGCTTTTATAACTTGTTAAACACAGTTCTCTCTCTCTCTCTCTCTCTCTCTCTCTCTCTCTCTCTCTCTCTCTCTCTCTCTCTCTCTCTCTCTCTCTCTCTCTCTCCTATATATGCAAATTACTATTTTACAAAGTTATTTTTATCTTAGCAGCATTTAATTCCTGATTTCCAATCATTGGTGTAATTTACTCCATAGTGATGTTACAAAAGTTATTTTTATCTTAGCAGCATTTAATTCCTGATTTCTGGTCATTGGTGTAATTTACTCCATAGTGATGTTTGAAACAAACCCATTAAATCATAACACTCCTTGATTCACCTTGCTTAATTTAAAGAAGAATGCTTATCCTCGTTTTTCTACGGGAGCTGGTGAGACAATTCAATTGTATGGTTATTCCCACTCATTTTTCCATTACCACAAGTGAAGTTTCCTTATTCTAGGCATGGTATGTTTATAATTCATCTCTCCTCCTTAATGTCGAGTTGAATGACTAAAATTTCTCGTCAACTACCACATGAGGAGAAAGGTTGTTAGCTCTAGTGCTTTTTTCTTTACTTTGTCTTCTGGTTTAAACATAAGTTTTGTGTTATTGACTTTGTATCTTTGGTACTCTGTATCTTTGGTACTCTGTTTCCTGTCAGGTTTTAATGTCGATCTATTTCTTATCAAAATATGTACCGTGTTTATGTGTGTATAATCTGTTTTCCCTTATGTTCTATAGTGCAATTTTTTTCTTTTGCAATATGTGTTGCTTTTGAGCTGCTGTTGTAGCGTGTTTCTATGGTTTGTTTTTGTGTCGTTTTTCTGGATATCAAGGATGCAAAATTAAGTTTGCCCAGGTCATCAAAGCACGGTTTGTTAAATATTCAGGTCCTTTACTTAGAGAGATTCCCCTTTTTGTGTTTCCTTCTGGAGTTTAGCATCATGCTCTTGGACTATTTTGGACACCAATTAACCTTTGGTGTCTCTTTAAAGAGTGGAAATATTTTAAAACAAGGAAGGAATTTCGTGCTACTTTGAATTCTCCTGCCTCTTCTGTTCCTAGATCTTTCATTTTAATTTGTATTGGAATCTTTTTTTCCTGATATTATGATTAAAGGTTATTAGTTCTCTAGTGATGTACCACTACTGGCTGCTCAACTTGTTTGCTCATCAATTGATTTTAATTCTCTAAACTCATCAATTCTTATGGTTTTCACATTGGTTTAATGGTGGTACCTCATACCAATTTTTTTGCCTGCCCTGCTAAGTAGCTGGTCAGCTTCCTCTCTGTTGACTGATCCTAGACTTTTTTTTTTTTCCTCCATGCACTACTTGTCTGGTATGCTTGTTTTTTAGTGTTTTGCTATCTCTTCGATCCATGCTGCTTCCCGTACCTTCATGTTTTAAAATGAATACGGGGCCTTTTCATGTTGCTTTCATGTTTAATTGTAACAACTATTCCTGTGTTGTCATACATTGGCTTTACCAGACTTCTCAAATCCCAAGAGATTATTTATGCTTTGATATCAGGTATAATCTAAAACCCTCCATATAATATAATTTCCTCTTTTATGGTATTTTGTGGCAGCTTCATCTACTGTGTGTTTGCCGTTACAACTGGTCATTTACTCCGCTGTTCCTGCGGAGAATTGGAGCCTTCCTTGGCTACTGCAGTACATTCCTCTGCTCTGTGTAGTCTTTATTGTTACTGCTTCTTTGATATCTAACTCAACTCTTGGTGTAGCTATTACACCTGATGTACATACAACCAGTTACTGATTGTTTGTTTTGATTATGTACCTTTTCCAAGGGTTGTTTCCCAGCCTTTTGGTGCGTTTTGATCTGGTTTTACTTCTCAACTTATAATCAATCAGTCTTGCAATTTTCATTTCTTCATACACAGAATTAGTAATCTGCTATTACAATTCCTGTAATGCCAATAGTATCTGCTCCGTGATTGGCATGAGTTGGCTCTGTCTTGACATATGCCATGGTTTTACTGCTGTATCTTTTCAAGTGTACCTCCTTGGTTAGACATCTCGCCACTGATCTTTCGAAAGGTGTAATCCCTGCTGTGCCAGCTTTCACACACACAGTATGTGGATGGACCCGTTTTTATTGCTCTTCCAACCATTGGAACTTCGATGGACTGAATTCTCCATTTTCCAGAATTCTTATCACAGGTAGCATCTTCTGCTGTAATTGTGTAGGCAGAAGTTGTGTGTTTCAGTCTGATTATCCAGAAGCCCTCTCCTTGTAGGCTATGTATTTACTTTAATCCTATAGCCATTCCACATCTAGTAAACTTCATTCTTCTGTGTCCTTAGGTTGACATCAAAACCATTTTTTATGCAGGTTTCAAGTTTGAATTTGCCAAATATTGGAAACATTTTTCATGTGATTCCTTTTAAAAGAGGATATTAGACCTCATGACTTAGGTAATGGCATCGTATCTTTGCTGGTTCTGTCCCCTTTTAACCTTTGGTAAGCCATGTGTACTCTGCAATAAGTTAAGATGCTTTTGTTTTGGTCTAGCTTTGGGTATGATCTACATGTTATCAAGGATATCATCCTGTTACTTTCTATAGGTTCTTAGTAACCATAGGTTAGTAAAATAGTCAGCTCACGTTGTGCTGTAGGAAATTGCTAAAGGTCTTTGGCCTGCACTTAACGTTGTAATCCTCTTCTTTTTTTCTATTAACATGCTTTTTTCCCATTTTTCTATGGGAGTAAACACGGTTGCCTTCTTTATGAAGGACTTTGCTTTGGCTTGGGGGTAGACCGTTGACCCCATAGGCTGCCCTGCCTAACATTGCTTAGACCTCGGTACCATATGTTCCTATGTTGTACCAGTCACTAGTTTAATCCTATTCCTGCTTCATTTCTTCCTTCTTGCTGACCAGCCTCTGTTAACTTTACTTCAATATTGGATGGTGTGGTTTTCCTCCAGTTGCCCATATGGTAACTACTGTGTGGTATGGCATAAATTTCATAAATACAGCCATCCATTTGGGAGGCTTCACATGTTGTCTTGGGGAGTTTGATACTGTGAATTAAGGTCAATTATGATTGATGGGATTTTGTAAAAATATCCCTTATTTGTTCACAGAGATAGAAACCCACAATGCAGTATGATTTCTGATTTTACAGAGTAGATTCTGTTGCTCTTAGTTAAAAGGATGGAAAAGTAACCAGCCCAAT
>NC_090752.1:2299592-2361036 GCF_036898095.1 Palaemon carinicauda | reverse complement strand
GCATTCATCACCTTCTTTAGCAGACAACCATTTTCCATTCTCTCAACATGGCCAAACCACCTCAACACATTCATATCCACTCTAGCTGCTAACTCATTTCTTATACCCGTTCTCCCTCACCACTTCGTTCCTAACCCTATCTACTCGAGATACACCAGCCATACTCCTTAGACACTTCATCTCAAACACATTCAATTTCTGTCTCTCCATCACTTTCATTCCCCACGACTCCGATCCATACATCACAGTTGGTACAATCACTTTCTCATATAGAACTCTCTTTACATTCATGCCCAACCCTCTATTTTTTACTACTCCCTTAACTGCCCCCAACACTTTGCAACCTTCATTCACTCTCTGACGTACATCTGCTTCCACTCCACCATTTGCTGCAACAATAGACCCCAAGTACTTAAACTGATCCACCTCCTCAAGTAACTCTCCATTCAACATGACATTCAACCTTGCACCACCTTCCCTTCTCGTACATCTCATAACCTTACTCTTACCCACATTAACTCTCAACTTCCTTCTCTCACACACCCTTCCAAATTCTGTCACTAGTCGGTCAAGCTTCTCTTCTGTGTCTGCTACCAGTTACAGTATCATCCGCAAACAACAACTGATTTACCTCCCATTCATGGTCATTCTCGCCTACCAGTTTTAATCCTCGTCCAAGCACTCGAGCATTCACCTCTCTCACCACTCCATCAACATACAAGTTAAACAACCACGGCGACATCACACATCCCTGTCTCAGCCCCACTCTCACCGGAAACCAATCACTCACTTCATTTCCTATTCTAACACATGCTTTACTACCTTTGTATAAACTTTTCACTGCTTGCAACAACCTTCCACCAACTCCATATAACCTCATCACATTCCACATTGCTTCCCTATCAACTCTATCATATGCTTTCTCCAGATCCATAAACGCAACATACACCTCCTTACCTTTTGCTAAATATTTCTCGCATATCTGCCTAACTGTAAAAATCTGATTCATACAACCCCTACCTCTTCTAAAACCACCCTGTACTTCCAAAATTGCATTCTCTGTTTTATCCTTAATCCTATTAATCAATACTCTACCATACACTTTTCCAACTACACTCAACAAACTAATACCTCTTGAATTACAACACTCATGCACATCTCCCTTACCCTTATATAGTGGTACAATACATGCACAAACCCAATCTACTGGTACCATTGACAACACAAAACACATATTAAACAATCTCACCAACCATTCAAGTACAGTCACACCCCCTTCCTTCAACATCTCAGCTTTCACACCGTCCATACCAGATGCTTTTCCTACTCTCGTTTCATCTAGTGCTCTCCTCACTTCATCTATTGTTATCTCTCTCTCATTCTCATCTCCCATCACTGGCACCTCAACACCTGGAACAGCAATTATATCTGCCTCCCTATTATCCTCAACATTCAGCAAACTTTCAAAATATTCCGCCCACCTTTTCCTTGCCTCCTCTCCTTTTAACAACCTTCCATTTCCATCTTTCACTGTCTCTTCAATTCTTGCGCCAGCCTTCCTTACTCTCTTCACTTCTTTCCAAAACTTCTTCTTATTCTCTTCATATGACTGACCCAATCCCTGACCCCACCTCAGGTCAGCTGCCCTCTTTGCCTCACGTACCTTGCGCTTTACTTCCACCTTTTTCTCTCTATATTTTTCATACTTCTCTATACTATTACTCTGCAGCCATTCTTCAAAAGCCCTCTTTTTCTCTTCCACTTTTACCTTCACTCCTTCATTCCACCATTCACTGCCCTTCCTCATGCTGCCTCCAACAACCTTCTTGCCACACACATCACTTGCAATCCCAACAAAATTTTCTTTTACTAACTTCCACTCCTCCTCTAAATTACCAGTTTCTCTTAATCTCACCTCATCATATGCCATTTTCAACCTTTCCTGATATTTACTTTTTACGCCTGGTTTTATTAGCTCTTCAATCCTCACTACCTCCCTTTTACATCCACCTACTCTATTCCCCCACTCTTTTGCTACAACTAATTTTCCTTCCACCAAAAAATGATCAGACATACCGTTAGCCATACCCCTAAACACGTGCACGTCTTTCAATCTTCCAAACATTCTTTTAGTTACCAACACATAATCCATTAACGCCTTTTCTACTACTCTTCCATTTGCCACTCTTACCCATGTATACTTATTTTTATCTTTCTTTTTAAAGAAGCTAGCACTTATTACCATCTCTTGTTCAACACACATGTCTACCAGTCTCTCACCACTCTCATTTTCACCTGGTACGCCATACTTACCAATGACACCTTCTACCTCTCCAGCGCCCACTCTAGCATTTAAGTCACCCATAACAACTACATAATTCCTTCTACCCAGTCCTTCTACACACCTAGTTAAATCATTCCAGAACTCATTCCGCTCTTCTTCACTTTTCTCACTACCTGGCCCATACGCACTGACAAACGCCCAACATTCCCTACCCAACCTAACCCTTACCCACATTAACCTAGATGATATCTCCTTCCATTCCACTACTTTACCTGTCATCCATTCACTCAACAATAACGCCACACTGGAATTAATTTCAACAAATATTAACCAGCAAAGCAAGAACTATGAACAGGCTAATATCTAAGAATACTAATCTAATTTTAGTAAGGATCTAACATCAAGGACTGCCAGAGTAGAGTTCCCACAACTCCTATCCTTAGTGGGATCACTAGGAAAAAATGACATAGCTTCCCTCCAAATTAGCCATAAAGGGCACATTTTCACAAACTCAGCAGCCCAACAGACAATGTAAGGAGGGTTACTAGGAAAATTCCATATAACTTTACAACAAAATGGCCATAAAGGGTACATCTCCACAAACTCAGCGGAAAAAACTGGCAGCCCAACAGACAATGTAAGGGGGTCATCAGGAAAAAATCATATAGTGCATCTTCATAATTTCCAAAAACTCAGCAAAAAACTGGCAGCCCAACAGACAATGTAAGGGGACCATCAGGAAAAAAACACACAGCGTACCTTCATAATTTTAAAAAAACTCAGCAAAAGACTGGTAGCTCAACAGACAATGAAGGATAAACATTAGACACAATGAGACAGCCATAAGCACAGGCAAGCGCAATTCTGGCTAAGCTCAGAAAAAAGGCTAACCCGCTGTTTTGGTTCTTCTTTAAGGTCGACAGGGACTGGAGGTACCTTCACAAATTAAAATAGAGTAACATTTTCATAGATTTTAAATTAAATTTTATATTTGTGAATTATAGTGTTGCACTGGGCCTGGTAGCTGGTGGAAAACTACAAGATGTTGAACAGTAAGACTGCCAAAAGGAAACAGAAACAGGTATAGTAATTGACAAATCAACGCAGGGGCTCATAGGATGCACCAAAGACTCCTACGAAATGCCTACAGTATGCCATGTGAGAGGCACTGATAGCACAAAATCCCCAAAGGGGGTTATATAAGGAATATCAAGGAATGTATAAACTTAGTAACCATTCCATTCTTCAGGTCAAGGGAAACAGTCCATTGGTTTTTTCTGATTAAAAAGCTGAGGAGTAACCAAAGACACAAACAAAAAGTTTAGATGGGACCATAGAAAATTTGATCTTCAAATAGGATGATTATATCCTTTTTCAAGAGGGGAAAGACTAAAAAGCCATATCTCTAAACAAAACGTCAAGCAAGATGTAAAGGCTGCAGATGTACCTTATGTACATGCACCACCAGTTCTGAGTTGACTCATGTGGGCTGGTTACTTTTCCATCCTTTTAACTAAGAGTAACAAAATCTACTCTGTAAAATCAGAAATCATACTGCATTGTGGGTTTCCATCTTTGTGAACAAATAAGGGATATTTTTTTCAAAATCCCATCAATCATAACTAACCTTAATTCACAGTATCAAACTCTCCAAGACATAACATGTGAAGCCTCCCAAAATGATGGCTGTATTTATGAAATCTATGCCATACCACACAGTAGTTACCTTATGTGCAACTGGAGGAAAACCACACCATCCAATATTGAAGTAAAGTTGACAGAGGCTGGTCAGCAAAAAGGAAGAAATGAAGCAGGAATAGGAGTAAACTAGTGACTGGTACAACATAGGAACATATGGTACCGAGGTCTAAGCAATGTTAGGCAGGGCAGCCTATGGGGTCAACGGTCTACCCCAAAGCCAAAGAAAGGTCCTTAAAAAAGAAGGCAACCGTGTTTACCCCCATACAAAAGGGGAAAAAGCATGTTAATAAAAGAAAAAGAAGGGGATTACAAAGTTAAGGGCAGGTCAAAGACCTTAGGCAATTTCCTACAGCACATCGTGAGCTGACTATATTACCAACATATAGTTACTAAGAATCTCCATGAAGTAGTAGGAGGATTCCTTGATAACATGTAGATCATACCCAAAGCTAGACCAAAACAAAAGCATCTTAACTTATTGCAGAGTACACATGGCTTACCAAAAGTTAAAAGGGGACAGAACCAGCAAAGATACGATGCCATTACCTAAGTCATGAGGTCTAATATCCTCTTTTAAAAGGAATCACATGAAAAATTTTTCCAATATTTGGCAAATTCAAACTTGAAACCTGCATAAAAAATGGTTTTGATGTCAACCTAAGGACACAGAAGAATGAAGTTTACTAGATGTGGAATGGCTATAGGATTAAAGTAAATACATAGCCTACAAGGAGAGGGCTTCTGGATAATCAGACTGAAACACACAACTTCTGCCTACACAATTACAGCAGAAGATGCTACCTGTGATAAGAATTCTGGAAAATGGAAAATTCAGTCCATCGAAGTTCCAGTGGTTGGAAGAGCAATAAAAACGGTTCCATCCACATACTGTGTGTGTGAAAGCGGGCACAGCAGGGATTACACCTTTTGATAGATCAGTGGCGAGATGTCTAACCAAGGAGGTACACTTGAAAAGATACAGCAGTAAAACCATGGCATATGTCAAGATAAAACCAACTCATGCCAATCATGGAGCAGATACTAATGGCATTACAGGAATTGTAATAGCAGAGTACTTATTCTGCGCATGAACAAATGAAAATTGCAGGACTGATTATAAGTTGAGAAGGAAAAGCAGATCAAAATGCACCAAAAAGGCTGAGAAACAACCCTAGGAAAAGGTACATAATTAAAAAAACAATCAGTCAACAGTTGTATGTACCTCAGTAGTAATAGCTACATCAGAAGTCAGACACCAAAGAAGACGCAACAATAAAGACTAGATAGAGCAGAGGAATGTACTGCAGTAGCCAAGCACGGCTCCAATTTTCTGCAAGGAACAGCAGAGTAAATGATCAGTTGTAACGGCAAACACACAGTTGATGATGCTGCCACAAAATACCAAAAAAGAGGCAATTATATTATATGGATGCTTTTAGATTATACCTGATATCAAGGCATAAATAATCTCTTGGATTTGAGAAGCCTGGTAAAGCCACTGTACGACAACACAGGAATAGTTGTTGCAAATAAACATCAAAGCTACATGAAAAAATCCCATACTGTATTCATTTTAAAAAATCAAGATGGTAGGGGAAGCAGCATGGATCGAAGAGATGGAAAAATTCTAAAGAACAAGCATACCAGACGAGTAGTGCGTGGAGGAAAAGAAAAAGTCTAGGATCAGTCAACAGAGAGGGAGCTGATCAGCTATTAAGCAGGACAGATGAAAAGGCTGGTCCTGAGGTATCACCATTAAACCAATGTGAAACCATAGAAATTGATGAGTTTAGAGAATTAAAATTAATTGATGCACAAACAAGTTGAGAAACCAGTAGTGGTACATCACTAGAGAACTAATAACCTTTAATCATAATATCAGGAAAAAAAGATTCCAATTGAAATAAAGATGAAAGATTTAGGAGCAGAAGAGGCAGGAGAATTCAAAGTAGCATGAAACTCCTTTCTTGTTTTAAAATATTTCCACTCTTTAAAGAGAGACCAAAGGTTAGTTGCTGTCAAAAATAGTCCATAGCACGATGCTAAACTCCAGAAGGAAACACAGAAATGGGAATCTCTCCAAGTAAAGGACCTGAATATTTAACAAACCGTGCTTTGATGGCCATGGGAAACTTATTTCTGCATCCTTGACATTCAGAAAAACAACACAAAAAACAAGCCATAGAAGCGCATGCTACAACACTTGGCAAACTTATTTCTGCATCCTTGATATCCAGAAAAACAATACAAAAAGCAAGCCATAGAAACACGCTACAACAGCAGCTGAAAAGCAATATAAATTGCAAAACAAAAAATTACAGTGTAGGATATAAGGGAAAACAATATACACATAACACGGTACATATTTTGATTGGAAATATATCAATATAAACCCTGACAGAATAATGAGTACAAAAGATACAAAGTCAATAGCACAACACATGTTTAAACCAGAAGACAAAGTAAAGAAAAAAGCCCTAGATCTAACAATCTTTCTCCTCATGTGGTGGTTGACGAGAAATTTTAGTCATTCAACTCGACAATAAGAAGAGATGAATTATAAACATACCATGTCTAGAATAAGGAGACTTCATTTGTGGTAATGAAAAAATATGAGTGAGAATAACCATACAATTGAATTATCTCACCAGCTACCATAGAAAACCAAGGCTGGGCATTCTTCCTTGAATTAAGCATGGTGAATCAAGGAGTTTTATGATTAGGGTTTGTTCCAAACATCACTATGGAGTAAATTACACCAATGACTGGAAATCAGGAATTAAATGCTGCTAAGTTAAAAATAACTTTTGTAACATCACTATGGAGTAAATTACACCAATGTCTGGAAATCAGGAATTAAATGCTGCTAAGATAAAAATAACTTTTGTAACATCACTATGGAGTAAATTACACCAATGACTGGAAATCAGGAATTAAATGCTGCTAAGATAAAAATAACTTTTGTAACATCACATTGGAGTAAATTACACCATTGACTGGAAATCGGGAATTAATTGCTGCTAAGATAAAAATAACTTCTGTAACATCACTATGGAGTAAATTACACCACTGACTGGAAATCAGGAATTAAATGCTGCTAAGATAAAAAATAACTTTTGTAAATTTAGAGAGAGAGAGAGAGAGAGAGAGAGAGAGAGAGAGAGAGAGAGAGAGAGAGAGAGAGAGAGAGAGAGAGAGAGAGAGAGAGAGAGAGAGAGAGAATTTTGTTTGACAAGATAAAAAAAAACTTTATTGACTAGTCAAACCTTGGAAAGGAGCAGATTGTGAAAGTTATTAAAAACATAATTTTTCCATACATAAACTGTTATTTTAAACACCTTTATTGTTAATTCTGATAAGAGAAACAAAGTTCTGAATCTTGACAAAATAAGGCAACTGTAAAGTAAGTAAATTCTCCTAATTTAAACACAGAACAGAATCATGTCCTATTGCGAGTCTCGAAAGCTCGCTCAACAAGAAAATCAACATAGGCCATCTAATTGTCTAGTCTTATAAGCATACACATTTCACTTAATGGTCGGAAAGAATCTTCAAATTTATCTATCTCTGTTCAGTTCATTTATACAGCTTACGTGTCTTAAAATGCAGTCATTGCCTAATGTGTAGGTCAGCTTATGAACGACTAACTAAGACTGTACAGATGGGAAATTTATGATGTTCACTTGAGACAATGATGAAAGCTTAAAAACTAATGAATTCTTAAAATGAAATAGGTCTTAGTGTCCAGCAGCTATTTTCTAAGTGAATGTGTGAAGAATCTTGGGGAAGGTAGATAAAAATGCAAGTTAATGAGCATTACTAGATGTGAAAAGTAAGTTGAAGGGAGGCGTGGTAATGCGGATTGGAAGAAACATACGAGAACAGTAAATTCTGATACATCAGCAGTGAGACATTCTAAAATGGTAATAGACATGGCAATCAAGGATGAAACGATTGATGGTATGAAAGAAGTAGGGCGAATAATTAAAAGAATGATGACAATCAAAATGATCTTAGGCAAAAGAAAAGCAAGGTTTTATAGAAAGTAAACTATGATAGATCAGCAGAGAGACATTCTAAAATGGTAATAGATATGACTATCAAGTATTGCACTATAGGATATTAGGGAAAAAAGAATATGCACACACAACATGGCACATATTTTGATAAGAAATAGATCGATATAAAAACCTGACAGGAAACAGAGTACCAAAGATACAAAGTCAATAGCACAGTATTTATATTAAAACCAGAAGACAAAGTAAAGAAAAACGCACTAGATCTAACCACCTTTCTCCTCATGTGGTAGTTGACGAGAAATTTCACGGTCAATCAACTTTGACATCAATGAGAAGAGATGAATTATAAACTTCTTCATGCCTAGAATAAGGAGACTTCATTTGTGGTAATGAAAAAAATATGAGTGAGAATAACCATACAATTGAATTGTCTCACCAGAAGCAGGGCAAAATAATTGAAAGAAGGATGAAAATCAAGATGATCTTAGGCAAAAGAAAAGCAAGGTTTAATAGAAAGGACATTGAATACAGGAACACAAATGCCTTGGTCAGATAGGATACTGGTAAGTGTAGACCTAAATGAACATGTAGAAATAGACATGACTAAAAGTGGAAAAAACTATTAATGGTATACAAAGGAAAAAGGAGATGAACAGCTAAGTGACACTTGAATAACACTGTTTGAACATGCAAATACAGTTGAAGAAAACGTGATGGACAAAAGGCCACAAAAATTGGTAAAATCATCTAGAGTTAGTCTGTTTTTATGCTAGAAATCCACTTTGTACAGGTACATGCTGTAAGTAAACAGCTAAAGAAGAAATAAAACAAAAGGAGGTCCAAAGGAAATAATACATTGGTTATTTAAAGTAAAAAGATAGCTAGCACAACACATGGAAAACCTTTAGAGGTAAAATTGAAAAAAGGATAACATATTTCATCAGCAAGAAGACTCGCTCAATTAACAGTACAACTTATGATTAACCATATACACAAAGTAAATATGGAGTGAAGGAGATTAACAGGGTATGGAAGAATCATATACCACACCAAAGAAAAGGAGATGACATGGATAAAAACAGGAAGAATGGCAAAATGAATTCCATTAGTCAACTCATAATCAGTAGGAAAACAAGACTAAAACTGTATTGTAGGGAAAATCCTAAAAAAGGAAGAGGAAATAGAACATAGTACACACAACAGGAAAAAAATAAGGAAGGGCTAAAGTACTATCAACAAGAATCAGCTTGAATTATTGAGAAACAGAAAATATTCCAGAACAGTAATTGAATGGTAGGAGAATGGGATCAGAAAACTGTTCTACATTTTGTTGTTTAATTACACCCTTAAAAACTACTTAATAGAGCAAGAGTGACAGGGGACACCTCATGTAATGTGTATGAAATATGAGCCTAAGGCTAAAAAGAACCAGAAAATTGTAGTGCAGACATCTGTTAAATAACTAAAGTGGCCGCGGGGGCATAAAAACAATTAGAATAGCGCCAACGTTATCCTTGCGTGTCGTAAGAGGCAACTAAAAGGGACGGGACGAGGGGGCTGGGAAACATCGACAAAGAGATGGAGCTGGGGGGAGAGTGACTGCTCCCCGCACTCTAGTTTTGGGGTGTTTGAATGTGCGTGGATGTAGTACGATAGAGAGTAAAAGATGTGGAATTGGAAGTATGTTTAGGAATAGAAGGATGGATGTATTGGCCTTGTGTGAGACGAAGATAAAAGGAAAGGGTGAAGTGATGTTTGGTGAAATGTCTGGTAGAGTGTCTGGGATTGAAAGGGGAAGAGCGAGAGAGGGTGTGGCTTTATTGCTGAGTGAATGGATGACAGGTAAAGTAGTGGAATGGAAGGAGATATCATCTAGGTTAATGTGGGTAAGGGTTGGGTTGGGTAGGGAATGTTGGGCGTTTGTCAGTGCGTATGGGCCAGGTAGTGAGAAAAGTGAAGAAGAGCGGAATGAGTTCTGGAATGAATTAACTAGGTGTGTAGGAGGACTGGGTGGAAGGAATTATGTAGTTGTCATGGGTGACTTAAATTCTAGAGTGGGCGCTGAAGAGGTAGAAGGTGTCATTGGGAAGTATGGCGTACCAGGTGAAAATGAGAGTGGTGAGAGACTGGTAGATATGTGTGTTGAGCAAAAGATGGTGATAAGTAATAGCTTTTTCAAAAAGAAAGATAAAAATAAGTATACATGGGTAAGAGTGACAAATGGATGAGTAGTAGAAAGGGCATTAATGGATTACGTGTTGATAACTAAAAGAATGTTTGGAAGATTGAAAGACGTGCACGTGTTTACGGTTATGGCTAACGGTATGTCTAATCATTTTTTGGTGGAAGGAAAATTAGTTGTTGCAAAAGAGTGGGGGAATAGAGTAGGTGGATGTAAAAGGGAGCTAGTGAGGGTTGAAGAGCTAATAAAACTGGGGGTAAAAAGTAAATATCAGGAAAGGTTGAAAATGACATATGACGAAGTGAAAGTAAGAGAAACTGGCAATTTAGAGGAGTGGAAGTTAGTAAAAGAAAATTTTGTTGGGATTGCAATTGATGTGTGTGGCAAGAAGGCTGTTGGAGGCAGCATGAGGAAGGGCAGTGAATGGTGGAATGAAGGAGTGAAGGTAAAAGTGGAAGAGAAAAAGAAGGCTTTTGAAGAATGGCTGTAGAGTAATAGTATAGAGAAGTATGAAAAATACAGAGAGAAAAATGTGGATGTAAAGCGCAAGGTACGTGAGGAAAAGAGGGCAGCTGACCTGAGGTGGGGTCAGGGATTGGGTCATTCATATGAAGAGAATAAGAAGAAGTTTTGGAAAGAAGTGAAGAGAGTAAGGAAGGCTGGCTCAAGAATTGAAGAGACAGTGAAAGATGGAAATGGAAGGTTGTTAAAAGGAGAGGAAGCAAGGAAAAGATGGGCGGAATATTTTGAAAGTTTACTGAATGTTGAGGATAATAGGGAGGCAGATATAATTGCTGTTCCAGGTGTTGAGGTGCCAGTGATGGGAGATGAGAATGAGAGAGAGATTACAATAGATGAAGTGAGGAGAGCACTAGATGAAACGAGAGTAGGAAAAGCGTCTGGTATGGATGGTGTGAGAGCTGAGATGTTGAAGGAAGGGGGTGTGACTGTACTTGAATGGTTGGTGAGATTGTTTAATATGTGTTTTGTGTTGTCAATGGTACCAGTAGAATGGGTTTGTGCATGTATTGTACCACTATATAAGGGTAAGGGAGATGTGCATGAGTGTTGTAATTCAAGAGGTATTAGTTTGTTAAGCGTAGTTGGAAAAGTGTATGGCAGAGTAATGATTAATAGGATCAAGGATAAAACAGAAAATGTAATCTTAGAAGTACAGGGTGGTTTTAGAAGAGGTAGGGGTTGTATGAAAGATTTTTACAGTAAAGCAGATATGCGAGAAATATTTAGCAAAAGGTAAGGAGGTGTATGTTGCGTTTATGGATCTGGAGAAAGCGTATGATAGAGTTGATAGGGAAGCAATGTGGAATGTGATGAGGTTATATGGAGTTGGTGGAAGGTTGTTGGAAGCAGTGAAAAGTTTCTACAAAGGTAGTAACGCATGTGTTAGGATAGGAAATGAACTGAGTGATTGGTTTCCGGTGAGAATGGGGCTGAGACAGGGATGTGTGATGTCGCCGTGGTTGTTTAACTTGTATGTTGATGGAGTGGTGAGAGAGGTGAATGTTCGAGTGCTTGGACGAGGATTAAAACTGGTAGACGAGAATGATCATGAATGGGAGGTAAATCAGTTGTTGTTTGCGGATGATACTGTACTGGTTGCAGACACAGAAGAGAAGCTTGGCCGATTAGTGACAGAATTTGGAAGTGTGTGTGAGAGAAGGAAGTTGAGAGTTAATGTGGGTAAGAGTAAGGTTATGAGATGTACGAGAAGGGAAGGTGGTGCAAGGTTGAATGTCATGTTGAATGGAGAGTTACTTGAGGAGGTGGATCAGTTTAAGTACTTGGGGTCTGTTGTTGCAGCAAATGGTGGAGTGGAAGCAGATGTATGTCAGAGAGTGAATGAAGGTTGCAAAGTGTTGGGGGGCAGTTAAGGGAGTAGTAAAAAATAGAGGGTTGGGCATGAATGTAAAGAGAGTTCTATATGAGAAAGTGATTGTACCAACTGTGATGTATGGATCGGAGTTGTGGGGAATGAAAGTGATGGAGAGACATAAATTGAATGTGTTTGAGATGAAGTGTCTAAGGAGTATGGCTGGTGTATCTCGAGTAGATAGGGTTAGGAACGAAGTGGTGAGAGTGAGAACGGGTGTAAGAAAAGAGTTAGCAGCTAGAGTGGATATGAATGTGTTGAGGTGGTTTGGTCATGTTGAGAGAATGGAAAATGGCTGTCTGCTAAAGAAGGTGATGAATGCAAGAGTTGATGGGAGAAGTACCAGAGGAAGGCCAAGGTTTGGGTGGATGGATGGAGTGAAGGAAGCTCTGGGTGATAGGAGGATAGATGTGAGAGAGGCAAGAGAGCGTGCTAGAAATAGGAATGAATGGCGAGCGATTGTGACGCAGTTCCGGTAGGCCCTGCTGCTTCCTCCGATGCCTTAGATGACCGCAGAGGTAGCAGCAGTAGGGGATTCAGCATTATGAAGCTTCATCTGTGGTGGATAATGTGGGAGGGTGGGCTGTGGCACCCTAGCAGTACCAGCTGAACTCAGTTGAGTCCCTTGTTAGGCTGGGAGGAACGTAGAGAGTAGAGGTCCCCTTTTTTGTTTTGTTTCATTTGTTGATGTCGGCTACCCCCCAAAATTGGGGGAAGTGCCTTGGTATATGTATGTATGTATGTATGTAAAATAAATTCCACAATAGGTAAGGCAAAGGGGAGGATGCAAGATAAAAACTCCATCTGGATCAGTGGAAAAAGTCCCAAACCTGTGTGTTTACATTTCTTAAACAAGATTTTGACGTAAAATATATATATACAGTATTACAGAATAGAGCTAAACATTTCAAATGTAATTCAAGAGGCAGACTAAATGGGAGAAGAAAAAGGTACCATTGGAGACTGCACAAATGAATATAGAAAACATGGAACAGTGTGGCTTATGCTTGTAAGAAAAGTGTTAGTTCTCCCTTTGTAATTAAAATAAAACTTAGACTGGATGGGAGAAGAAAAAGGTACCACTGGAGTCTACACAAATGAATTTAGAAGACATAGAACAGTGGGGCTTAGGCTTGTAAGAAAAGTGTTAGTTCTTCCTTTGCAGTTGAAATAAAACTACGTAATTATACAGCCAGCTGAGAATGAAGAATTATAACAGCCATGCAAGGAGAAAACAGGGGAACTGCAAACTGAAAAACAATGTTTTATTTGTTAGCAATTAAGAACAAAGTTATTAATAAATTGGGAGAAAAATGATTGAACAGAATTATGTCAAACATTTTGACAGACAATGTAAACGGTATATGGGATAGGAGGCCATTTTGACATTAGGGGACATCTCACGCTGCTAAAAGATGCTCCGTTGCATAATATCATCCTTCCACTTTCAACAAAAATAATAAACAATAAAATTTATGTTGATGATAATTCTAAAACAATAACCGGATTCAGAACCTGTTTCTCTTACCAACATGGTATTAACGAAAAAGGTTTACATCATATCTGAGAGAGAGCATTAATAAAACAAAACAAAATATTTTATTTCCCTTAAAATCAAATAAATAAATAAATCAGTCAAATACCAAATTCATTATATTATTTTCAGATTGAAAAGCAAGCCATTTTACTGTAAACTTTGAAACAAACTTTAAATATCTTTTACAACAGGTATTTTTTCAGCTTTCATGGCTAAAAAAACAAGATAATAAATGCTGAAAACATATATGATCAAATCACACCACATATTAATCACATAAATATTTCCATGGAACTCTCACTGCTTATATCTTGAAGCAAGAGCTTTTCATCCTCATAATCAGAAATGGAAAACCACAACCAATAAGCCGTATTTACCAAAATACAAAATATTATATCTCTTTACAGTGATCAAAGTCAACTGATATCACAACTGCCAGGCTGTTCTACTGGTAACATTGAATTCTTTGAGTCATGGCATTTAAAATACAACACAGAACTAATGCGCTGTGAAGGAGGTGGTAGGTGGAAGATCATGCAAGTTACTGGTAAGTATTGAAGAATCTTACCGAGGACTCACACTGGTAACTACCAAATTGCACTAGATGGAAGGATAGTGGTACAGCCCTAAAAGAAATAAACTATGGAAAGATAGTGGTACTGTACAGCCCTACAAGAAATAAACTAAACATCATGGCCAGAAAAATATTTCCACCTGTTATCTTACACTTGAAAAAGCTCCACCTGCAATTCCAAACTACAGCAACACTTCAGATTATGAGTGATTGAATATGAGCAAATGGGTTTATGAGCATACATATTCAAATCAGTTTAAGAGCATTGTATTGGCCTGTGAGTAAAAATATCCTTCAGTATGCAAATTTTTTGTGGCCTAGTTCTTTACAAGATTAGAAAAGATACCCATCTTGTTTTCGTATTACCTCGCAAACCCACTGCTCAAAACCTAACACATTCACTCTCCCAGCAGCATTAGTCGAAGAATTATCTCTCGCATCTTTGGAATTTTATTTGTACAGTCATGATAGCACATTCTTCGTCAAGTTGTGATCGGTGTTGTTATCATGAAGGCATTTTGTGCTGCATTGTAAAGTTAACAGCATTGTGACAATGGCTCCCAAGTGTATTAAAATAGACACTAAGAAGGAAAAGATTATGCGTGTGGCCAACCAACAAAAAGCATATATTTGCACTGCAACACCAAATTGGTAAAGTTGCAAGTTGCAAGAGGATATCGAAGCATTAGATGATGTAGAACCGGTGCTGTCATTATCAAATCAATAGCAGGAAGTTGTAAACGTTGAAAGTTATCGGCTTATCTGCATTTATTAGCAGTTATTATTATCATTATTACAAGCTAGGTTATAACCCTAGTTAGAAAAACAAGATGCTATAAGCCCAAAGGGTCCAGGGAAAAATTGCCCAGTGAGGAAAGGAAACGAGGAATTAAATAAGCTACAAGAGAAGAACAAACAATGAAAATAAAATATTTCAAGAACACTAACAACATTAAATTAGAGCCTTGGCATATAAACTATAAAAACTTGAAAACACAAGAGTTAGAGAAACAAGACAGAACAGCGTGCTTGAGTGTACCCCCAAGCAAGAGAACTCTAATCCAAGACAGTGGAAGGCCACGGTACAGAGGCTATGGCACTACCCAAGACTAGAGAATAATGGTTTGATTTTGGAGTATCCTCCTAGAAGAGCTGCTTACCATAGCTAAAGAATCTCTTCTACCTTCAACAAGAGGAAAGTAACCACGGAACAATTACAGTACAGAAGGTGATACAATTATAAAAACACTAATTGAATAAGTAATAGATATGGAGCTAAATAAGGGGCAGCATCAAGAGACTGCAAAGGTTTTAATTCATGAGGGAAGATGTTAAGAATGTAGGAAAGCCTGAAAAATAAATTTGATGAAAAGAGAAGCTGCAAGTGAAGTGATAGGCAATTAATATCCCTCCCAACCAATAAACTGAACACAAGTGTCCAGATCCAAGAGCTCCCATTAAAGAAGAAACTGAGCTTAAGCGCCTCCTATAGGAAAAGGGTTGTTGGTGTTATCAGGGTCGTCTGCTAGAGACAAGACACCTTCTAGTAACGAAGACTCCCCTACTGGATGATCGAAATGACCGAGAAAACCTGGAACATGACCGTACACTGGAAAATGATTGGGAGGAGGAGGAGCCGTAGAAATAAAAAATGATAATGAAAACAAAAGTTGAAGAACACACCTAACAGATTGAGAACATATGTCATAATGACTCAGTTACTAATGAGCTGCTCTTTAAACCAACCTATCCTATTGCTATCTAAAATAGGCTAGTTTATCAATGAATGCTTAAAGGAGTGCATAACATTTAGACAAGAGAGAACCAAGTTGAAGCACTACCTTCTTTAAAAGAACAAAAATGCCAAAACAAATTCAAGGTATCTGATGAGTAGGATTATAAGAGATTTCATGGTTACCAAGACAAAGTGAACGACGCCCAAAAGAAAATTTCTAAAACACATCCTAAACCTCTTCATTCATAAGAGGATTCCTTATCTGACAAAGAAACTCTACCTGAATTAATTGAAGACCTTCTCATACAATATAAGACTGAAATTGTTGACCTGTTTAGAAGAAAAGAAGTAATCGCTCCTTGTGATATTTGGATAATCTACGAAGCTTGAAAGGGGAGCTAATTTCTTCAGTTAATGCAATTCTAGATTGTATTTACAATTGTTATAAGGATTATTTTATATTCTTTTTGTATAAAATTTGTATAAAATGTTTTTTGTTGAAATGTGAGCCCTGCTTTCAGTATGATATATATAAATACAGTATGCCAAACAGTTTAGTAATATCAAGTTAATTTGGAACTGTACCAGTGAATGTGTGAATATAGAATGGAAGAAAGAAAAGGTAGTATGTTTTGGTTCCTAGAACTCCCTATTTCCCTGACAAGTTATGACACCTAACATAAAACATTACCCATAGAGATCTGAAAGTATAAGAGTGAACTATGATTTGATTGTATACTAGTGTGGAGGAAATTATGCATTATGGACGAATAATTAAATGCACGAAGAGACTACTAAGGAGGAAACAATGTTAGAATAGAGGGTTGAGTGTACAAAAGCAAGTCAGATTAAATAATAGAAGTGTAATGGCCTATATCATAAATCAAAAGCATTGATTTCCAAAGGGGGGGTCTTTAGAAATTGTGAACAAAAGGGCTACTTTGCTAGGACGGGTAAGGCTCCAAAAACCTGAGTATACTATGGAATGACAAGCCATTCAGCTAGTGAATGTAGGAAAATGGAACAAATAGGGAAAGGGAATATCAGGAGTGAATGGAAACTGTTTGCAGAAATTAATAAAAGTTTTCATAATTTGAGTCAGGAAATGAATAAGCGACTGGTACATTTGGAATATGTGATGATAGAAAGAGGACAGAAGACAGTCAATTCAAACTTAAAATGGAATATCAAACTGAAATGAATAGAAGGTCAGATTTTGAGTAAGGGAAATCTGATAGAAAAAGAATGAGAGGGCTACGGTATATAGAAATACAGGTGTGAAAGCCAAACAGAATTGTGGGACATCGTAGCAAGGTAAATTTGAAAGGAAAAACTTAGTAGATTTGTTGTTTTGCCTCCCGTTTGCCTGTTTCCTGAAAATCTTGTACAGAGAGATCTGATGCTGTGAAGTGGCCTTCATGACACTTTGAGAGGATCAGGAAGTGGTATACACAAAAGACTTACTACAGTGTATCAGTCTTCTGAGACTGGTAGCCAGTTGTGCTTTCAGAACCAACTCAACTTCTCAGAGGATGGTTGGCATTAATTGCTAAAGTGGTGTCAGACATTGTGATTATTTGAGACAGTAAGAATGACAAGTGGAAAGAAATATATTCAAGAAAATAACAACTTAAATGGCAGTGGTGTGTAGATATCAAGGAGTTAATTTAGTAAATGTTAAGTTGGTTATAAGGAAAACTTGAGAAGATGCGTAAATATGTCTTCGAAAGTTTGACCACAGAATTTATTGATTCATAATACCAAGATGAATATTTACCAAGATAAGTTTAAAGCTGTGTCATTAAAATTGCTGTGAATCTTGCTTTGTAGAAAAGTTGGTAAACAGTTTCGTAGTGGTTGTTGAAATTAGGTAGCATGCTGGATTTAAGAGTTAAAATTTCATGATCTATAGCATAGTCAGGCTAAAAGTCAAGACCTATGATTGGAAACGTGGGCTCTTAAGATAAAAAGAGGAAGAAAAGCTTGAGAGAACCGAGATGAGAATGGCGAGATGGTTCATGGGAATATCATTGCTTGAAAGATTGGAAAATTATGAATAAGAATAGCAGGCATAGTAAAGACTGCTTCCTCCGGTGCCTTAGATGACCGCGGAGGTAGCAGCAGTAGGGGATTCAGCGTTATGAAGCTTCATCTGTGGTGGATAACGGGGGAGGGTGGGCTGTGGCACCCTAGCAGTAATAGCCGAACTCGGTTGAGTCCCTTGTCAGGCTGGGAGGAACGTAGAGAGGAGAGATCCCCTGTTTTGTTTCATTTGTCTGATGTTGGCTACCACCCAGAATTGGGGGAAGTGCCTTGGTATATGTATGTATGTAGTAAAAGCTACAGAGGTGATAAGTGTCAGGACTGAGGTGGTGTGAGCACGTGTTGAGAATGAATGGTGGGAAAGAGTGAAGAGGGCTTGGGAAGAACCTGTTAGGGGGAGAAGATCAAGAGGGAGGAGGAGCATTAGATGGCAAGATAAGGTGAAGGATGATATGGAGAAAAGAGGTCTGGTGGAAGAGGATGCCTTTGATAGAAGGCATTGAAGAGGCCGCATCAAGCAACTGACCGATTAATGTAGGGATAATGGTAAGAGAGAATAATTTCATGATCTTTCTTAAAACTGTAAACAAACTAATTAGACTAAAATATATTTATGGGCAAATGTAGATATTTCACTTATTACTGTTGTGAATTACAGTATATTGTGTTAATTATATAGATCCTTTGATATTTTCTAAACTATTAGAGGATAAAGGTGTGTGTTTTTAGGTTTGAAACTTCAATGTATAGTACCTGTAGTATACAGTAATATTATGTTTACTTAGAAATGTATGGGAGTGACTGAATCTTTCTATAAAGAATAAAGTATTCAATAGACAAAGTCCTGTGTTTTGGTCTCTAGAACCCTACTTCCTTGCCATCACAATCATTTGAGTCATGATAACGTTCAGGTACAGAGATTAGAAAAAAGACGAACCAAAACGAGAACCAGGAGGATCAGCTTTCTTTCCCTGGGCAAAATTGATAAAACCAAGAAAATCAGCTTTATCACAACAAGCACAGTGCAAAACATGATCTTATCTAGGGCTGGTTATCTCACCAGAACAAAAGTATGATTAGGTCAATATTTGCCGAGACTTTTAAAAGATTATAAACTTTGATCCAGCATTTCCATAATGAGAGGTTCATCCTGAGTTCATACCACTTAATTCTGAAAATCACATCTAACCTGATTTTCAATTTAAATTCATAAATATACTTGTCCCCACTTGCTATTTCTCGGCCTACCTTTGACATGCATATACTAACACTGTTATTATTGTTATTTTTATTACTTGCTAAGCTACAACCCTAGTTGAAAAAGCAGGATGCTATAAGCCCAGGGGCTGCAACAGGGAAAATAACCCAGAGAGGAAAGGAAACAAGGAAAAATAAAATATTTTCAGAAGAGTAACATTAAAATAAATATCTCCTATATAAACAATAAAACTTTAACAAAACAAAAGGAAGAGAAAAAAGATAGTGTGCCCGAGTGTACCCTAAAGCAAGAGAACTCTAACCCAAAACAGTGGAAGACCATAGTACAGAGGCTATGGCACTAGGCCCCACAGCAAGCAATATAAAAGAATACCGGTCCAAATCACTACCAATCAACTCTCTCCATTCATCTATCTTCTCAAGATTAGTAAATTTGAATCTTTTATCATCAGAAAGGTGCGCATGTTCATCAAACCTATTCTGGTTATCACTACATACCAGGAGTTTCAACTCAAAGGCTTCAGTATTTCAGGGATTTGGACAGGCAGCTGAGACTGTTCACCATAACGAGATATAGAATTGTGGTAAATATGGTTCATTTGCTGTGATTGTTCTTCTGGTTATCCCTACATACCAGGAGTTTCAACTTAAAGGCTTCAGTATTTCAGGGATTTGGGCGGGCAGCTGAGAACGTTCACCATAACGAGATATAGAATTGTGGTAAATACGGCTCATTTGTTCTGATTGTTCTCTATTTACAATCAAGAGGTTAAATAGTTTTTCCTGCAAGATATAAGCAATGTGAATCTTGGAAAAGAATAACTGAAATAATATTGCACACCATACAAACATTTCTCTTGTGCTTGCTACTTTATCACTGACAGGTACAAATTATAAAATACCGGTGCTTGCTACTTTATCACTGACAGGTACAAATTACAAAATACCGGAAAGGAAATTTCTTAATTTGTCAATAATCAAAATAAGTTTATAACCATCTACCATATTTCTTTACAACCTATTTATAAAAATATGAGAAACTTTAAATTCATTTAGAGTACAAAACTTAGTAGTCCTTTTAGCTTTGAAACTATTTCTTTCAACCTATTTATAAAAATATGAGAAACTTTTGAGTTCATTTAGAGTACAAAACTTAGTAGTCCTTTTAGCTTTGAAACTAATGAAAAGGCTTAACTACTGAGTTTTAAAATAACACCAAAACCAAATCATTATGAGAAATAAATTCAGAATTACATCTGTAAGGGCAAATTATAAGAAATTGAAGTTATGATACATGGCAATTTAAAAACAGTAGCTTAAAAAAAGCTGGAGACAGATAGAAAAGGGGAGAAAACTATCATGTATGATAGAAAAATGAGAGAAACTGCTGGAACAAATGAAAGTAAAGGTAATTGTGGATTAATGTGATTAAATCAATACGTACCAAACTAGTTTCATGGAAACAAAATGTATAATACTTTTCTTTCTTCATACAAAACCATTAATCATGAAAAATAACTTACTTCACTACAACAGAATTTGGCCACACCAACCTGTGCAGATCAAGAATGAAACGACAAAGATTGCGTCGAGTGGAGATACACCCTACAACAAATCTCGCACACTTGCTCTAGCAAAGTAGAGGTGGAAACTCAAAGAGTTAAACCAACTCTTGAACTATATCAATCTGCCAGCCCAGATAAGTAGCTGGTATATTAATGACCAGGCTTGAATTCTCAATTTTAACCCTAAGACTCTAGGATCAACACTATGCTAGAAGGGTTGCTAGATGTTCCTCAATCTTGGCCATGGATGCTGCCGACATGAGAAAATTGTCCAGGTTACAGAACAGTAAACGGCCCTATAATGAAATCATGTTTTTCTGAATAGAGACCGAAGCAAAGGGCATAAGTCTGATACATCCTTTATACCTACCTCAAAAACAGTAGAAAATTCTAAGATGGCAACGGGACTGGAATGTAAAACTAAGTAACACTGTGTTACATGACAGGATACCTCCCCAATATCCACATTAACTTCAGATTCTATGTGGAATGGCATCAGCTGAAGAAACTTGTTGCGGAGACTGAGGTCTATGCCAAGCTTCCAAAAGATAACACACCCCAGCCTTCAAGACTAGAAAGAGGCAACTGTAAAACTCAAGAAACTCGTGGAGACTTCTCTGCTGCAACTTTCTCTAACATGCAGAAGAACTTAGCATAAAAATATATAGATTTGATTATTGATTACTGTACTAGGTAATAGGACAAGGAAAATTAATGTCCCTCAAATCAGAAACTGATAAAATCAAAGGGAAGCAAATGAGGCAGGAAATCACACTAATCAGCAAAGCAGACAATGGCAGTTTTAAAGGTAAATTATAACTAAAGCCAATTCCCTTGTTTACCAGAACCACAGAAGACAGACCTGGCCCTACCATATGAAAGTCCCCTGTGAAGACAATAGAACATCATCATCACCTTTCTACTTTATATGTAGAATTTTTCTTTATAAACAAACAGCCAAGGAGCAAAAGAGTAAGCTGGTATTCCAGAGAAAAGAGCAGCAACTACATAGGTAGATGTTAAGTCTATTAATGAATCTGAGGAGCGAAAACATTAAAGGCGCTGCCTGGAGACACCTAAAACTGGAATACTGTTTGCCAAAAATTAAAGAACCTAAGCTGGCGATTGAATTACTTGTTGATGCAGCCTTAAATTCCTCCCAAATTCTCCAAACAAGGCATTGGGAACTATTCTTATCCAAAGACCTGAAACCCTGAGTTTATGATACCTTGAGCCAGACAGCATGTCTTCAGCACAGCATTTCACGGCATTAGCACTGAAACAAAAGGCACTACTGTCAATTAAGCAGAGCTGGGGAACTTCACTAGTGCTCAGAGTAAATCCACCCAGAGAGATACATTGGATTTACTGACTTTCAGAGATAAAGACCTGTGGGCATTAGAGAAAAAAATTTAAACATCTAAAAGTATTTTGTTTTGCAGAATTTGTCGTATGGATTTTAGGCACACATGTATGCTAACTGACTATTGTAAGAAAAACAAGACTGAAAACAATAAGTTAACCAAGGTTGAGGGTTAATTATTCGGATCTGAAGTTAACCCTGTTGGACTTGAAAACTTTTTTAACTCAAGAGCCCAGTATTGGAATGTATCCTGACTATACATAAGGGACTTTCTCTATTAACCCTTTTCCCCCAATGGACGTACTAGTACGTTTCACAAAACTCATCCCTTTACCCCCATGAACGTACTGGGACGTCCTTGCAAAACACTGCTATTTACATTTTTTTTGCATATTTTTGATAACTTTATGAGAAACTTCAGGCATTTTCCCAAAGGATGAGACCAACCTGACCTCTCTATGACGAAAATTAAGGCTGTTAGAGCAATTTAAAAAATATTTACTGCAAACTGTTTGAAAAAAAAAAATGCCTGGGGGTTAAGGGTTGGGAAGTTCCCAATAGCCTGGAGGTAAAAGGGTTAATATCTGATGGCAACCAACGTAGAAGCTGGGGAAAAGTGAGATGGCCTATCTTTGCTACTACAGTAAAAATTTCATAACAAACACCCTGACATCTTGTATGACATCCAGAAACACTGATCATGTAGTGAGAAATAATGATTAGAGCCCGTTTACTTTTTATGCTAGTGTTGCAAGAGCAACGACATATTGTTATAAACTTTGGACCAGCTTGGCCATCAAGATTTCCCAAAGGAATTCTCGGAGCTAATTGCAAGGGTTGAGCCAACTAGTCAATGGGAAAAAAATATTACTGACCAAGTCAAGATTCTTGATATAGAAGGTAATATTTGGCAATGAATGCACAAGCAAATAAAATCCCCATTCAAATACTCCCCGAGGAGATTAAGGGAATTCCACAGGACTTCCCAAAAACACAAGAACCAAGCATGGGCTAGGTTTTACAAGGGGAGTATAAGTATTCATAGGGCAAAGCACCAAAGGCAAAATTAGCGCAGGTGAAAAAGAATCCTCCACCAGAGGACAAAATATTTCTACTTGGCTACAAACAAATAGGAAGATAGATGTGAGAGAGGCAAGAGAGCGTGCTAGAAATAGGAATGAATGGCGAGCGATTGTGACGCAGTTCCGGTAGGCCCTGCTGTTTCCTCCGATGCCTTAGATGACCGCGGAGGTAGCAGCAGTAGGGGATTCAGCATTATGAAGCTTCATCTGTGGTGGATAATGTGGGAGGGTGGGCTGTGGCACCCTAGCAGTACCAGCTGAACTCGGTTGAGTCCCTTCTTAGGCTGGGAGGAACGTAGAGAGTAGAGGTTCCCCCCCACTTTTTTTTTTTTTTTGTTTCATTTGTTGATGTCAACAACAAAAAATTGGGGGAAGTGCCTTGGTATATGTATGTATGTACAAAAAAATAACTGGTAGTTATGGACAGAGGCAGGCTGTGTTGAGTGAGGAGAAGCAGCCTGAGAAGAATATCTGAAAACATGATCAAAGAAAAATGAGAAAGATCAGACTCGGGAACTATCTTATCCAGCTTAGTTCTTTTATCTTTAAGATATCACAAAATACTTTTAGGGACTGCGTATACCTCCGCAGTAACAATTACTGGCAGGAAATTGAGGAATAAAAAAAAAGTCCACTGGCTGAGGGACAAACAGGGAAATGTTTGAAATGTTACAAAAGAAGAAATTTTAGGAACAGTTGCAAATGGAGAAATTTTCAGAGAGGTAGGAAAAGAAGAAATTTTAGAGAGTTGCAAAAGAAGAAATTTTAGAGTTGCAAAAGAAGAAATTTTAGAGTTGCAAAAGAAGAAATCTTATAAACAGTTGCAAAAGAAGAAATTTAATACAGTTGCAAAAGAAGAAATTTTAGAGACAGCTTCAAAAGAAGAGATTTTATAAACAGTTGCAAAAGAAGAAATTCTAGAAACAGTTGCAAAAGAAATATTTTCATAAACAGTTGCAAAAGAAGAAATTTTAGAGACAGCTGAAAAAGAAGAAATTTTAGAAACAGTTGCAAAAGAAGAAATTTTATAAACAGTTATAAAAGAAGAAATTTTATAAACAGTTGCAAAAGAAGAAATTTTAGAAACAGTTGCAAAAGAACAAATTTTATAAACAGTTATAAAAGAAGAAATTTTGGAAACAGTTGCAAAAGAAGAGATTTTATGAACAGTTGCAAAAGAAGAAATTTTAGAAACAATTGCAAAAGAAGAAATTTTATAAACAGTTGCAAAAGAAGAAATTTCATAAACAGTTGCAAAAGAAGAAATTTCATAAACAGTTGCAAAAGAAGAAATTTTTAGAAACAGTTGAAAAAGAAGAAATTTTAGAAACTGTTACAAAAGGAGAAATTTTTAAAATAGTTCTAACCTTCACAAACCTCAACAATAGATATGCCAAAAACACAATTGCAGACAATGAAAGAGCCATCAGAAAAGGAGACAGCATCCAAAATACGACAAATTCCAAAAGTAATTTGCATTTCTAGCTATACAAATGAAAGCCCTTTAAAAGGAGTTGGAACACCCTTAGAATTCATTAACAAGGTACTGTAGTTGATAACAGGCGGTGAGAGCGAACGAGGAGCAAAGTGGTTGCTGACTGGTGTTCCAGCATAAGGCACTTTTACTTCTTAGAAGACTCCAGGGTTGATAACACCATTATCATTACGATTATTATTGATTGCAATGAAAATTAGCCCAACGAGGAAAGGAAACAAGGAAGTAAATAATGTATAAGAGAAGTAATGAACAATCAAAATAAAATATTTCAAGAACAGTAACATCACACAAATCCTTCATATACAAACTAAAAATTTCAAAAAAACAAGAAGAAAAATAATCGAGAATAGTGTGCCCGAGTGTACCCTCAAGCAAGACATAGAAGTACATCACAGCAGCTGACCACTGGTCAAGTTGAAAGACCGCTTAGGAGGAGGCCTTGGCAGGCAGTTCATGGCATCTGATTCAGAGATCAAGTAAGTCATATTTTCCAGTCTCTAGTTTAAGTGTCTCCACGGGGCAGTGAGCACACAGACAGGTCAACCTGAAGAGATGCCTTCCTTATGTTAAAATCGTCGCAGGTCCAAAGGTAATGAGAGAAGATCCTCTAACAGGGCTTCCTTGGAGGGCAGGCCCTTAAGCCCCAAGGAACCCCAAAGCTGAAAAAGATCATCATTATACATAGAATTAACATTATCAAAGTCCTCCCCTGGAGGAGGAGGGGGGGGAACCGCCCCGCTATGGGAGGCGACGCCCTCTCCCGCACCCCGAGGTCGGGAAACAGAACTAGGGCCTGCGCTCCCACTTGGCGGCCTCTCACTAGGAGCCGGACGAGGGGGAGCTTCGGAGGAGGTTTGGGCAGCGGAAGAAGAGTCCCGAGAGACCCCACATACAACCAAAACCCAAAAAACCTGCCGATATAGCTCCAAGATCTCTTTGCTCCTGTCGTATACTCCCCAGGAATGAAGCCAGAGGCATACGCACAAGAACGGTGGTAGCCAAAACGAAAAATAAACTAACAGTAAAATTGGGAATGGAATGGAAGGAATAACTAAAATTGGGAATGAAATGGAAGGAATAACTAAAATTGGGAATGAAATGGAAGGAATAAAACTGATGCCACTCATTTAACATAAATAAAGCTATGCATCACAGGCTGTATTATCCACCATAAAGGGAAGGAAAGAAAATGTTAAAAGAGAGCTTAAGGTAATTCGCAAAGAAATACAACTGATGTACTGTAAACGAAGACCAAAGCATGACCTGAACCCAAGAGAAAAATGATTGGAAAGAGCTAGACAAAAAAGGAAATTAAGACAGGAAAATGACCATATATACATAATGAAAGGGACATATAATGAATAGAATTAATCTTAAGACAATTCTCAGAGAAATATAAATGCTATACACTGCAATCAGACCAAGCATAATCTGAAATCAAAAGGAAAATACTAAAAAAGATAAAAAGGGAAAATAAGACTGAAAAAGACCATACATAAATAATGAAAGGGACGTATAATGAATGGAATAAATACCAACTGAAGGAAAACTTGACACAGATGTAACCTAGGCGCCTTAAGGCCTTAACGAATTATAACCCCAGAGTGACACTCTGGCAGATTATTGGTAGATGTAGCTGAGCTCCTACCATTCTTGAACTGGACAGGTGTGGTAAAGTTCCACTGTACAGAAGTAATGTACCTGTATTCTAGATTAATGGATTTGTAGAAAAAACTGGATCAGTTCAGTCCTCATAACTACATAAAATTACTTTCAAATTAAAAATTAAAAAAAAAAATTACAGTATAAATCTGTAGAATACAAACTAAATTTGAGCATTTATTTTATGATTATTTTTAAATATGGCCCTAATAATATAAGCACTATCAAACTCTACTTCAAGAGATGGCCCAAAATAATCTGAAAGATGAAATAAATAATTTATACAGTAATGGAATAACTAATTGATAAAAAAACTAATCAGAAAAATTGTATAGTTAAAAAAAAAAATTCTTACATGAAAAATAAGATGTTGACTGCATTTGTACAGTACTTCTTAAAAACTTTAAAATCTTAGAAACAGATAAAAAACTCCTAATCCGACAAAATGGCAGCCAGCCTTTTCATTTAGCTGAAATATATCGGTCAATCTTGTTTGCCGAGACTCTTGTTAATAATACTTTTACTTCTTCATCTTGCAGTACCGATGAACCAGAGGTGGAAATTCTTGGTTTCTTTTGTCTAAATCTTCTTATTTTCAGCCTCCATGTAACATATATGGTATTCCTTTGGTCTAAAACTTCTTATTTTCAGCCTCCATGTAACATATATAGTAACCTGGAATGAAGTAGAGATTTAGTACCAATAATACAGTATATTGCAAAATTAAATTAGTTTCTATGAACCTCAAATAAACAATTCATATGAATAGTATCACAATTATTACTTTTATCATCGTCATCATTTAATATTTCAACCATTCTGTTGTTTCTCGGTGACTAGAAAGTATCCATTGAACAATATCAGGGAAGATGGACCAGAAGTGTGAACAGCTTGTTGGGAAGTAACCAAAACAGTGAAGTAACAGAAGGCAACATAGCAAATTGGTAAAGCCATTACGAAAAAAGTAGTGTGATATGATTAGTAAAACTCCCCTAATACATTTATAAGTAGAAAGATTTGGCAGTGATTTTAGAATTCTGGAAGCGTTATAAACCTTAAAGGCTGTCTGAGAAAGATCTATTATCATTATTATTATTATTAATTGCTAAGCTACAACCCTAGTTGGAAAAGCAGGATGCCATAAGCCCAGGGGCCCCAACAGGGAAAATAGCCCAGTGAGGAAAGGAAACTAGGAAAAATAAATAATTTTCAGAACAATAACATTAAAATAAATATCTCCTATATAAACTATAAAAACTTTAAACATAACAAGAGAAAGAGAAACAAGATAGAATAGTGCCCGAGTGTACCCTCAAGCAAGAGAACTCTAATCCAAGACAGTGGAAGACCATGGTACAGAGGCTATGGCACTACCCAAGACTAGAGAACAATGGTGATTTTAGCTTTTTGAAAGCATTCTAAATGTTATAAAGAACCAAATTAATTTAATTTGTCTTAGATATAATTGCACTTTCAAACAATGAAAACACTTCGCATATAATTCAAAACATCACAAAGTTTTGATAATAAAAATACTTTATCGCCGGCCGTCACAGGTCGACCCAGAAATACTTTATATAGAACCACTTTTCATAAAGTAGCACATCACCACCTTTCTGCCTCACATTTCCCACCATTTCCTTTCTTCTCTTCTCACACTTTTTCTATTTCTTCTTCTTCTGACTTTCATCACACATTTGTACATTTTTTACACAATAATAATGAAGCAAGCTAGAAATAAATGTCCATAACTTAGATTCAGAAACAGGAAGCAATAGAGCAGCCACTTGAATTACGAAAGTACAGTAGTGAAATGACTAAATGGTTTACTGGAATAAAAGTACAGTATTAAATCATTCAAATAGTGACATTTCAAGCAGAGTATTTCAGATGTATTGTGTTCATGTGCATTGTCTGTAAGTCTGCATAGTCAAAAATAGCATTTTGCATAGTTGTACTTTTTGATAAATCAAGTGCTGAAGAGGAATGAGGATGGGGGGTGGGGAGATGTAGGGGTAGAGAGGGGGTATGTTGATGAAGGAGAGGTCTAATTGGTGAGGGATCTACGGTCGTGGTTCAATCACGCCCCAGTTTTCTATACGACACTTAATGGGTGAGCGAGCTAGGTTTATTCCTGGCATTCCATGCATCTCTTTTTCTCTGGTATATTCAGAAATAACTATGCCTTAGAAATGGTGCTAGAGAAGCATTTCACTGGGCGACACAGGTCCCTCGCCAGAAAAAAAATTTTCCTTCGTCAAAATCCCTTTTATTTCATGTATTTACCTATTTGCCTGTTCCCCAAAATTTTGTCGATTTTTAAGGAATTTTGAGCTGATCCTATGTATATGGAAATATTCTTCCATTTCCCCGTTTTTTTTACCCCAGTGTTGATTAGTGAGAGCTGGGTTTTGGCCCAAGGGTTTAGTAGCTTGTGAAAAAAAATTGCCAAAATAGACTGGACCTTTTGATAGTCTGAACATACCTGAAAATGTCACATTCTAATGCCATATGTACACAGCTTTATTGTCCCTTGTTAATTTACAAATTCTGCTGAATGTTATAACTGTATATGTGAAGGATATACATACATATACCAAGGCACTTCCCCGATTTTGGGGGGTAGGCGACATCAAACAAATGAAACAAAAAAGGGGACCTCTCCTCTCTACATTCCTCCCAGCCTAACAAGGGACTCAACCGTGTTCGGCTGGTACTGCTAGGGTGCCACAGCCCACCCTCCCCCGTTATCCACCACAGATGGATATATAGTTGTTAAAATGTTATTTTCATTAGTAAAATAAATTTTTGAATATACTTACCCGATGATCATGTAGCTGTCAACTCCGTTGCCCGACAGAAATCTACGGTCGGGATACGCCAGCGATCGCTATACAGGTGGGGGTGTACTCACCAGCGCCATCTGTGGTCAGGTACTCAGGTACTTCTTGTCAACAAGACCTCAATTTTCTCCTCGGTCCACTGGTTCTCTATGGGGAGGAAGGGCGGGTCCTTTAAATCATGATCATCGGGTAAGTATATTCAAAAATTTATTTTACTAATGAAAATAACATTTTTCAATATTAATCTTACCCGATGATCATGTAGCTGATTCACACCCAGGGTGGTGGGTGGAGACCAGTATACATGTTAACAAAGAAGCTAAGTATCCCGTATTTCATTTTTATTAGTTATTCAAAATAACAATATAAAATAAATAAGTACCTGGTAAGGAAGTCGACTTGAACCATTACTCTGCCTTTATTAAGTACGTCTTCCTTACTGAGCGTAGCGGTCCTCTTAGGATGCTGAACGACTCTTAGGTGCTGAAGTATAAAGGGCTGCAACCCATACTAAAGGACCTCATCACAACCTCTAACCTAGGCGCTTCTCAAGAAAGAATTGACCACCCGCCAAATCAACCAGGATGCGGAAGGCTTCTTAGCCGACCGTACAACCCAAAAACAACAATAAAAGTATTCAAGAGAAAGGTTAAAAAGGTTATGGGATTATGGGAATGTAGTGGCTGAGCCCTCACCTACTACTGCACTCGCTGCTACGAATGGTCCCAGGGTGTAGCAGTTCTCGTAAAGAGACTGGACATCTTTGAGATAGAATGATGCGAACACTGACTTGCTTCTCCAATAGGTTGCATCCATAACACTCTGCAGAGAACGGTTCTGTTTGAAGGCCACTGAAGTAGCCACAGCTCTCACTTCATGTGTCCTTACCTTCAGCAAAGCAAGGTCTTCTTCCTTCATATGAGAATGAGCTTCTCTAATCAGAAGCCTGATGTAGTAAGAAACTGCGTTCTTAGACATTGGTAGCGAAGGCTTCTTAACAGCACACCATAAGGCTTCTGATTGTCCTCGTAAGGGTTTTGACCTTTTTAGATAGTACCTAAGAGCTCTGACTGGGCAAAGTACTCTCTCCAGTTCGTTACCCACCAAGTTGGACAGGCTAGGGATCTCGAACGATTTAGGCCAAGGACGTGAAGGAAGCTCGTTTTTAGCCAAAAAACCGAGCTGCAAGGAACATGTAGCTGTTTCCGATGTGAAACCTATGTTCCTGCTGAAGGCGTGGATCTCACTTACTCTTTTAGCTGTTGCTAGGCATACGAGGAAAAGAGTTTTTAATGTGAGGTCCTTGAAAGAGGCTGATTGGAGCGGTTCAAATCTAGATGACATCAGGAACCTTAGGACCACGTCTAGATTCCAGCCTGGAGTGGACAACCGACGTTCCTTAGAGGTCTCAAAAGACCTAAGGAGGTCCTGTAGATCTTTGTTGGAGGAAAGATCCAAGCCTCTGTGGCGGAAAACCGCTGCCAACATACTTCTGTAACCCTTGATCGTAGGAGCTGATAGGGATCTAACGTTCCTTAGATGTAACAGGAAGTCAGCAATCTGGGTTACAGTGGTACTGGTTGAGGAAACTGCATTGGCCTTGCACCAGCTTCGGAAGACTTCCCATTTAGATTGATAGACTCTGAGAGTGGATGTCCTCCTTGCTCTGGCAATCGCTCTGGCTGCCTCCTTCGAAAAGCCTCTAGCTCTTGAGAGTCTTTCGATAGTCTGAAGGCAGTCAGACGAAGAGCGTGGAGGTTTGGGTGTACCTTGTTTACGTGAGGTTGACGCAGAAGGTCCACTCTTAGAGGGAGAGTCCTGGGAACGTCGACCAGCCATTGCAGTACCTCTGTGAACCATTCTCTCGCGGGCCAGAGGGGAGCAACCAACGTCAGCCGTGTCCCTTTGTGAGAGGCGAATTTCTGAAGTACCCTGTTGACAATCTTGAACGGCGGGAATGCATACAGGTCGAGATGGGACCAATCCAGCAGAAAGGCATCCACGTGAACTGCTGCTGGGTCTGGAATCGGAGAACAATACAATGGGAGCCTCTTGGTCATCGAGGTAGCGAACAGATCTATGGTTGGCTGACCCCACAGGGTCCAAAGTCTGCTGCAAACATTCTTGTGAAGGGTCCACTCTGTGGGGATGACCTGACCCTTCCGGCTGAGGCGATCTGCCATGACATTCATATCGCCCTGAATGAACCTCGTTACCAGCGTGAGCCTTCGATCTTTTGACCAAATGAGGAGGTCCCTTGCGATCTCGAACAACTTCCTCGAATGAGTCCCCCCCTGCTTGGAGATGTAAGCCAAGGCTGTGGTGTTGTCGGAGTTCACCTCCACCACCTTGTTTAGCTGGAGGGACTTGAAGTTCATTAAGGCCAGATGAACCGCCAACAACTCCTTGCAATTGATGTGAAGTGTCCTTTGCTCCTGATTCCATGTCCCCGAGCATTCCTGTCCGTCCAATGTCGCACCCCAGCCCGAGTCTGATGCGTCCGAGAAGAGACGGTGGTCGGGGGTCTGAACAGCCAACGAAAGACCTTCCTTGAGAAGAATGCTGTTCTTCCACCACGTTAGAGTAGACCTCATCTCTTCGGAAACAGGAACTGAGACCGTCTCTAGCGTCATGTCCTTGATCCAGTGAGCAGCCAGATGATACTGAAGGGGGCGGAGGTGGAGTCTCCCTAACTCGATGAACAGGGCCAGCGATGAAAGTGTCCCTGATAGACTCATCCACTGCCTTACTGAGCATCAATTCCTTCTCAGCATGCTCAGGATGCACTCTAGGGCTTGGTTGATCCTTGGGGCCGACGGAAAAGCCCGAAAAGCTCGACTCTGAATCTCCATACCCAGGTAAACAATGGTCTGGGATGGGACGAGCTGGGACTTCTCTAAATTGACCAGGAGGCCCAGTTCCTTGGTCAGATCCATAGTCCATCTGAGATTCTCCAGACAGCGACGACTTGTGGGAGCTCTTAAAAGCCAGTCGTCTAAATAGAGGGAGGCTCTGATGTCTGCCAAGTGAAGGAATTTCGCAATATTCCTCATCAGTCGCGTAAACACAAGAGGTGCCGTGCTTAGGCCAAAGCACAGGGCTTGGAACTGGTACACAACCTTTCCAAAGACGAATCTCAGGAAAGGTTGGGAGTCTGGATGGATGGGGACGTGAAAGTATGCGTCTTTCAGGTCTAACGAGACCATCCAGTCCTCCTGCCTGACCGCTGCTAGGACCGACTTCGTCGTCTCCATCGTGAACGTCTGCTTGGTGACATAAGCATTGAGCGCACTGACGTCCAGCACCGGTCTCCAACCTCCTGTCTTCTTGGCTACCAGGAAGAGACGGTTGTAAAAGCCCGGGGATTGATGGTCCCGGACTATGACCACTGCCTCCTTTTGTAGCAAGAGCGACACCTCTTGTTGCAACGCTAGCCTCTTGTCCTTCTCCTTGTAGTAGGGAGAGAGGTTGATGGGAGATGTAGTTAGAGGGGGATTGAGGCAGAACGGAATTCTGTATCCCTCCCTCAGCCACTTCACAGACTGAGCGTCTGCACCTCTGCTCTCCCAAGCTTGCCAGAAGGTCTTGAGTCTGGCTCCTACTGCTGTCTGGAGAGGAAGGCAGTCAAAACTTGCCTCTTGCGGACTTGGAACCCTTCTTGGATTGCCACGGTGACTGTCTGCACGGGTACCTCCTCTGCTGGAGGTTCTGCCACGAAAGGGCGGGATGAACCTAGAAGCAGGTGTATCAACTGCTAAAGGGCGGAAGGGTCTAGGCACGGAAGGTAAGGTTTTAGCCTTACGTGCAGAAGAAGCCATGAGGTCATGCGTATCCTTCTGGATAAGAGAGGCAGCCATTCCCTTAATCAACTCCTCCGGAAACAGACACTTGGAGAGAGGAGCAAACAGCAACTCTGACTTCTGGCAAGGGGTGATACCAGCAGATAAGAAGGAGCACAGATGTTCTCTCTTCTTGAGGACCCCTGATACATAAGAAGCCGCAAGCTCGCCAGACTCATCCCGTATTGCCTTGTCCATGCTGGACATGATCAGCATGGCCGAGTCCTTGTCAGAAGGGGCAGTCTTCCTGCTTAAGGCTCCCAAACACCAATCGAGGAAGTTGAAAATCTCGAAGGCACGAAAGACTCCCTTCAACATATGATCAAGATCTGAAAAGGACCAGCAGATCTTCGAACGTCTCATAGCCAACCTGCGGGGAGAGTCAACCAGACTTGAGAAGTCGGCCTGGGCAGAGGCAGGAACCCCCAAGCCAGGTTCCTCTCCCGTGGCATACCAGAAGCTCGACTTAGAAGCCAGCTTGGGAGGAGGAAACACAAAAGAGGTCCTTCCCAGTTGCTTCTTGGAATGCAACCAATCCCCCATAACCCTCAAAGCTCTCCTTGATGATCTGGCGAGAACAAGCTTGGTGAAGGCAGGCGCAGCAGACTGCATGCCCAGAGCAAACTCGGAGGGAGGAGAACGAGGGGTTGCAGACACAAAGTGTTCAGGGTACAATTCTCTGAACAAAGCAAGGACTTTGCGAAAGTCTAAGGAGGGTGGCGAAGACTTGTGTCCTTCAACATCAGAGTGAGGATCATCCAGATGAGCAGCTTCATCCTCCGAAACCTCCTCATCCGACAGTTGAGTTGTGAGTGGCAAAGGCAGAGCAGCAAGCTGAACGGCTGAATCCTGCAGAACGGGTGCATGCGCACCTGCGGATCCATCATCATGCCTCTGCTGGACAGGCTGTGAGCTGGCAACAACAAAAGCAGAGGGCCGGTGTGTGGGAGGGTCTGCGGTGGGCTGAGGAGCATGCGGTGTGGTATGCAGAGCATGCTGTAAGGCATGCGGCTCATGCTGCATGGTATGCGGCTCATGCTGCATGGGATGCGGCTCATGCTGCATGGTATGCGGCTCATGCTGCATGGTATGCGGCTCATGCTGCATGGTATGCGGAGCATGCTGTAAGGTCTGCAGAGCATGCTGCATGGGCTGAGGAGAATGCCGCATAGTGCTGGAACCCGGCAACTCCTGATGCGGCAGCTCACGCATGTTAGCAGATGGTGCAGCAAGAACATGCGTCAGGCAGTGAGGACTGCGCATCAGTGGAGGAGCTCTCACAGGTAGGGTGTGGGAGCAGGCAGCCGCAGTATCTGCAGAGCGCACAACCTCTGCGGGTTGTAGAATAACAGGAGGGGTGTTAACCTTCTCTGCATGATACTCCTGCATAAAAGCCGCAAGCTGAGACTGCATAGTCTGCAGCATGGACCACTTAGGGTCTACTGTGGTTGGAGCAACAACAGACGGTGCAGAGGCCTGTTGAGGGACCACTCTACCTCTCTTGGGAGGTGTGCAATCATCAGAAGACTGCGGCGAGTCCGAACTGACCCAGTGGCTACACCTGGGTCGTTGGACTAGCTCGGAAGGGACCTTACGTTTGAGCGGTCGTGAGACCTTGGTCCACCGTTTCCTCCTGGAAAACTCTTCCACAGACGAGGAATGTAAGGGCTCATTCGTCTGGGAGTGGAAGGGACGATCCTTAGCAGATGCGTCCGCAACCACTGAGGATACATCCGTGCGCCGATCAAGGCCTGCCGAACCCTTTGGTCCTTCGACATTGCTTCTCCCCTGGGCTTGGGAGCTTGCAAGAGGTCCCGGACTGGGAGGACGACTGGCACGCACAGATGTACCCTCATGCGCAACACTGACACTGACACTATGCACAGCACTAGCACTAACACTTCCCACTGCACTCTTCGCTTTCAGCTCTCTGACATCAGCCAAGAGCTGATTGCGGTCACTAACCAACGACTCCACCTTATCACCGAGAGCCTGAATGGCACGCAACATATCAGCCATTGCAGGCTGAGCACTCGTAGCAGGTTCGGGAGTCACCACCACAGGGGAAGGAAAAGGTTGAGGGGCATGGGGAGAGGAAAAATCCACAGAGCGAGAAGAACTCCTCCTATCTCTCTCCTTCTCTAACCTACGTGTATATCTGAGGAATTCATTAAAATCGAATTCCGAAAGCCCAGCACATTCCCCACATCGATCTTCCAATTGACAGGATTTTCCCCTACAATTGGAACATACGGTGTGAGGATCTACAGAGGCCTTCGGAAGACGCCTATTACAAGTCCTAACACTACATTGCCTGAATTTAGGAACTTGGGAATGGTCAGACATCTTGAATTTTAGAAGCAGTCAAGGGGGAATTCCAAAGTAAAGCAAAGATCGTTAACCAATGAATCAAATTAATTCCAAAAGCTTGCTAAGCTAAGGATAAAGCTTCCTGTACAGCGAAGGCTAAATTTCAGAGCAAATACTTCACCAAATCGTGAACAAAAGACTCCAAAATCAACAGCGTATCCATGTAGGTCTTGCCGGCGGCACGACAGAGGAAAAATTGAGGTCTTGTTGACAAGAAGTACCTGAGTACCTGACCACAGATGGCGCTGGTGAGTACACCCCCACCTGTATAGCGATCGCTGGCGTATCCCGACCGTAGATTTCTGTCGGGCAACGGAGTTGACAGCTACATGATCATCGGGTAAGATTGATATTGAAAATGTCATTGCTAACAATTACTGTAGGGTCTATTGTGGTGAGTCGTCTTAAGTATATTGGAGTCACTTTTACCTAGGTAGTACGGACTCCTATATTCAAAGAAGACAATATCATGTAGTTATAACTATTTCAGTTTATGGTGCTCATATCTGTATATAATGGTACTAAGATTTAAAATAGACTTCAATAAGATCAAGGACTGAAGATATTAGGTTATTATGGTGTTTTCCTTCAAATTTAAATAAATTTTGATGGTGTAATATACCATCCAATGTAAAAAAAAATTATTGATAAGGTTAGGTTTACATTTATAATCAAGGCAAAACTATGAATGTATATGTGTGTAGATAATGAATAAACTACAGTATAAAATAAGTAGAAGTGAGATTTATTCTGGTCCACAATGGCCATAAATCTACATCAATGTCATCCCTCAAAACTGGGACCTTTTTTCTGCTTCACTATCTTGCGCAATTTTCAATATTCTTCCCACCTTCTAAAATTTAAAAACTGCAGCCTATTGGAGTCATCTGTTACACAATAAGTATAGTTTTGTGTAACCTTTTCATAAATTTTCTATTCCTGACAAACTTGGTTCAAAGGTTTAAGGTTTAAAGGCCACTTATGAATGGCAAAGGCAAGGGACAGTGATAATGCCCTAGCTAGCTTGACAATATCCTTCAGACTGACCATATATACATAAGATCAGTACCCAAGCTCCCTCTCCACACAAGCAAGAACCAGGGAGGGCTAGGCAACGGCTACTGACGACTCAGCAGGTAGACCAATAGGCTCCCCCAAAACCTCCCCTTCTTAGCTCACAAAGATGGTGAGGTTGCAGACACTACAGGAAACTCTTAAACTTGAGCAAGTTTCGAACCCCAGTCCAGCATATCGCCATAGAGGGATGTTTCCAATTGGCCACCACAACCCTATACGTTTTATAATCGAAAAGATTTGTAACATTTTGCAATGGTTGCATATCTTAACCCTTTTACCCCCCAAGGACGTACTGGTACGTTTCACAAAACTCATCCCTTTACCCCCATGGACGTACCGGTACGTCCTTGCAAAAAAAACTGCTATTTACATTTTTTTTCGCATATTTTTGATAATTTTTTGAGAAACTTCAGGCATTTTCCAAGAGAATGAGACCAACCTGACCTCTCTAAGACAAAAATTAAGGCTGTTAGAGCAATTTAAAAATGTTATTTTCATTAGTAAAATAAATTTTTGAATATACTTACCCGATAATCATGTAGCTGTCAACTCCGTTGCCCGATAGAATTCTACGGAAGGGATACGCCAGCGATCACTATACAAGAAGGGGGTGTACTAACCAGCGCCACCTGTGGCCAGGTACTGCAGTACTTCTTGTTGACACCACCTCAATTTTTCCTCGGTCCACTGGTTCTCTATGGGGAGGAAGGGTGGGTCAATTAAATCATGATTATCGGGTAAGTATATTCAAAAATTTATTTTACTAATGAAAATAACATTTTTCAATATTAATCTTACCCGATAATCATGTAGCTGATTCACACCCAGGGAGGTGGGTGAAAACCAGTGTACATGTATATCAAGAAGCTAAGTATCCCGTATTTCATATTATCAGTTATTCAAAATAACAATGAAATTATAAGTACCTGGTAAGGAAGTCGACTTGAACCATTACTCTGCCTTTAATAAGTTCGTCTTAATTACTGAGCGCAGCGTTCCTCTTAGGAGGCTGAACAACCCTAAGGTGCTGAAGTATAAAGGGCTGCAACCCATACTAAAGGACCTCTACACAACCTCTAACCTAGGCGCTTCTCAAGAACGAATTGACCACCCGCCAAATCAACTAGGATGCGGAAGGCTTCTAGCCTACCGTAACAACCCAAAAAATCAACAATAAAAGCATTCAAGAGAAAGGTTAAAAAAGGTTATGGGATTAAGGGAATGTAGTGGCTGAGCCCTCACCTACTACTGCACTCGCTGCTACGAATGGTCCCAGGGTGTAGCAGTTCTCGTAAAGAGACTGGACATCTTTGAGATAAAATGATGCAAACACTGACTTGCTCCTCCAAAAAGTTGCATCCATAATACTCTGCAGAGAACGGTTCTGTTTAAAGGCCATCGAAGTGGCTACAGCTCTCACTTCGTGGGTCCTTACCTTCAGCAAAGCAAGGTCTTCATCCTTCATGTGAGAATGAGCTTCTCTAATCAGAAGCCTTATATAATACGAAACTGCGTTTTTGGACATAGGCATCGAAGGTTTCTTGATGGCACACCATAAGGCCTCTGATTGTCCTCGTATAGGTTTTGACCTTTTAAGATAGTATTCTAGAGCTCTGACAGGGCAAAGAACTCTCTCTAGCTCGTTACCCACCATGTTGGAAAGGCTAGGAATTTCGAACGATCTAGGCCAAGGATGTGAAGGAAGTTCATTTTTACTAAAAATCCGAGCTGTAAGGAACATGTTGCTGATTCGGATGTGAATCCTATGTTCCTGCTGAAGGCGTGAACCTCACTAACTCTTTTGGCTGTTGCAAGGCAGACGAGGAAAAGAGTTTTGAGAGTAAGGTCTTGAAAGAAGCTGACTGGAGAGGTTCAAACCTAGGAGACATAAGGAACCTTAAGACTACGTCTAGATTCCAGCCTGGAGTGGACAATCGACGTTTTTTAGAAGTCTCGAAAGATTTAAGGATGTCTTGTAGATCCTTGTTGGAGGAAAGATCCAAACCTCTGTGGCGGAGAACTGAAGCCAACATACTTCTGTATCCTTTGATCGTAGGAGCCGAAAGAGATCTAACATTCCTAAGATGTAACAGGAAGTCAGCAACTTGGGTTACAGAGGTATTGGTAGAGGAAACTGCATTGGCTCTGCACCAGCTTCGGAAGACTTCCTACTTGGATTGATAGACTCTACGAGTGGATATCCTCCTTGCTCTGGCAATCGCTCTGGCTGCCTCCTTCGAAAAGCCTCTAGCTCTAGCGAGTCTTTCGACAGTCTGAAGGCAGTCAGACGAAGAGCGTGGAGGTTTGGGTGTACCTTCTTTACGTGAGGTTGACGTAGAAGGTCCACTCTTAGAGGGAGAGTCCTGGGAACGTCGACCAGCCATTGTAGTACCTCTGTGAACCATTCTCTTGCAGGCCAAAGGGGAGCAACCAGCGTCAGCCGTGTCCCTTCGTGAGAGACGAACTTCTGAATGACTCTGTTGATGATCTTGAACGGCGGGAATGCATATAGCTCGAGATGGGACCAATCCAGCAGAAAAGCATCCACGTGAACTGCTGCTGGGTCTGGAACTGGGGAACAGTACAAAGGGAGCCTCTTGGTCATGGAGGTGGCGAACAGATCTATCGTTGGCTGACCCCACAAGGTCCAAAGTCTGTTGCACACGCTCTTGTGAAGGGTCCATTCCGTGGGGATGACTTGATCTTTCCTGCTGAGGCGATCTGCCGAGACGTTCATATTGCCCTGAATGAACCTCGTTACCAGTGAGAGGTTTAGATTTCTTGACCAAATGAGGAGGTCCCTTGCTATCTCGTACAGCTTCCTCGAATGGGTCCCTCCCTGCTTGGAGATGTATGCCAAGGCTGTGGTGTTGTCGGAGTTCACCTCCACCACCTTGTTTAGCAGGAGGGACTTGAAGTTCATTAAAGCCAGATGAACTGCCAGCAACTCCTTGCAGTTGATGTGAAGCGTTTCCTGTTCCTTGTTCCATGTTCCCGAGCATTCCTGTCCGTCCAAGGTCGCGCCCCAGCCCGAGTCTGATGCGTCCGAATAGAGATGAAGATTGGGGGTCTGAACCGCTAACGATAGACCCTCCTTGAGAAGGATGTTGGTCTTCCACCACATGAGAGTAGTCTTCATCTCTTTGGTAACAGGAATAGAGACCGCTTCGAGCGTCATATTCTTGTCCCAGTGAGCTGCTAGATGGAATTGAAGGGGGCGGAGGTTGAGTCTCCCTAACTCGGTGAACAGGGCTAACGATGACAGGGTCCCTGTTAGACTCATCCACTGTCTCACCGAGCATCTGTTCCTCTTCAGCATGCTCAGAATGCACTCTAGGGCTTGGCTGATTCTTGGGGCCGACGGAAAAGCCCGAAAAGCTTGACTCCGAATCTCCATTCCCAGGTAAACGATGGTTTGGGAAGGAATAAGCTGGGACTTTTCTAAGTTGACCAAAAGACCCAGTTCCTTGATCAAGTCCAAAGTCCAGTTGAGACTCTCCAGACAGCGACGACTTGTGGGGGCTCTTAACAGCCAGTCGTCTAAATAAAGGGAGGCTCTGATGTCCGCCAAGTGGAGGAATTTCGCAATATTCTTCATCAGTCGCGTAAACACCATAGGCGCCGTGCTTAGGCCAAAACACAGGGCTTGGAATTGGTACACAACCTTTCCAAAAACGAATCTCAGGAAAGGTTGGGAGTCTGGATGTATAGGAACGTGAAAGTAAGCGTCTTTCAGATCCAACGAGACCATCCAGTCCTCCTGCCTGACCGCTGCTAGGACCGACTTCGTCGTCTCCATAGTGAACGTCTGCTTGGTGACATAAGCATTAAGCGCACTGACGTCCAGCACCGGTCTCCAACCTCCCGTCTTCTTGGCCACCAGAAAGAGACGGTTGTAGAAGCCCGGGGATTGATGGTCCCGGACTATCACCACTGCCTCCTTCTGTAACAGGAGCGACACCTCTTGGTGTAACGCTAGCCTCTTGTCCTTTTCCTTGTAGTTGGGAGAGAGGTTGATGGGAGAAGTGGTCAGAGGGGGATTGCGGCAGAATGGTATCCTGTAACCCTCCCTTAGCCACTTGACAGACTGGGCGTCTGCACCTCTTCTTTCCCAAGCTTGCCAGAAGATCTTGAGTCTGGCTCCTACTGCTGTCTGGAGAGGAGGAGAGTCAATGTTTGCCTTTCGAAGGCTTGGGACCTTTCTTGGACCTGCCCCTGAAACCGTCTGGACGGGTACTTCCTCGGCTGGGGGCTCTGCCACGAAAGGGCGGAATAAATCTTGTAGCAGGAGTATCGGCCACTGGGGTGCGGTAAGTTCTAGGAACCGAAGGAGCAACCTTAGACTTACGTGCTGAAGAGGCCACAAGGTCATGAGTGTCCTTCTGAATAAGAGCCGCAGACAATTCCTTGATAAGGTCCTCAGGAAACAGGAACTTAGAAAGCGGAGCAAAAAGTAACTGAGACCTTTGACAAGAGGTGATACCAGTGGAAAGGAAGGTGCAAAGTTGTTCCCTTTTCTTGAGTACTCCCGAAACAAACATGGAGGCAAGTTCGCCGGAACCATCGCGAATTGCTTTATCCATACAGGACATGATAAGCATGGCCGAGTCCTTGTCAGATGGGGCAGTCTTCTTGCTCAAGGCCCCCAGGCACCAGTCGAGAAAATTAAAAATCTCAAAGGCGCGAAAGACTCCCTTTAAGAAGTGGTCTAAGTCAGAAAAGGTCCAGCAGACCTTAGAGCGCCTCATAGCAGACCTTCGTGGAGAGTCAACCAAACTTGAGAAGTCAGCCTGGGCAGAGGCAGGGATTCCCAAGCCTGGTTCCTCTCCTGTGGCATACCATACGCCCGCCTTAGAAGTCAGCTTAGTAGGTGGAAACATGAATGACGTCTTCCCTAGTTGCTGCTTGGACTGCAACCAATCCCCTAACATTCTCAAAGCTCTCTTAGAAGATCTAGCGAAGACGAGCTTAGTGTAGGCAGACTTAACAGGTTGCATGCCTAGAGAAAACTCTGATGGAGGAGAGCGAGGGGTAGCAGAAACAAAGTGATCCGGGTAAACTTCTCTGAAAAGAGCCAGGACCTTGCGAAAGTCAATGGAGGGTGGTAACGACTTGGGTTCCTCCACGTCAGAAGAGGGATCATCCAGGTGCGCAGCTTCCTCCTCAGAAACCTTATCACCTGAGGGTTGAGAAGCGAGAGGTAAAGTTACAGCGGTATGCTGAACGGCAGAATCCTGACAAGCGGGTGCATATACACTTGCGGATTCATCCTCAAGTCTCTGTTGAAGAGGATGAGGGCTGGTAATGACAAAGTCATGAGGCTGGGAAGAAGGAGGCTCTGCGGGAGTCTGGGGAGCAAGCGTGGTGAGAGGCGACTGTAGTAAAACCTGAGGTTCAGGCTGCAAAGACTGCTCAAGCTGAGGAGAAAGAGGTAGATGCATGCGTTGAGGTGGCTGACTCATTGCATGAGGTTCATGTCTCAAGAGTTGCGCTTGCTTCAAGGGTTGAGGTGGCTGCGCAGTAAGAGGTTCCTGTCTCACGAGTTGAGGTTCTTGAGGTGGGTGCTGCGAGAGTTGAGGTGGCGGCTGCGCAGAAAGAGGCTCCTGTCTCACGAGTTGAGGTTCTTGAGGTGCTTGCCTCGAGAGTTGAGGTTCTCGCCTCGAGGAAAGTGGAGGTATCAGCTGCGAGAGCTGAGGTGGCTGCCTCAAGGATGGCAGAGGTTGTCGTACCTCAAGAGGTTGCTGCCTCGAGGATGGTCTTACTGCAAGAAACTCTTGCCTCAAAGGTAGAGGAGGTTGTAAGGCATAAGACTCCTGTCCCCATTGTTGAGGAGGTTGCCGCGTGGTAAGAGGTTCCTGCCCCAAAGAAGGTGGAGGTTGCTGCACAACGCTGGTATCTGGCAACTCCCAACGCGGTAGCTCACGCATGGAGGTAGCTTGAGGAACCTCAACTTCGTACGTCTGGCAGACTGGACTGCGTAGAGGAGGAGGAGCGCTCGCAGGAGGAGGTGTAACCTTCTCTGCCCGAAACTCACGCATCAATACCGCAAGCTGCGACTGCATAGACTGCAGCAAAGCCATCTTGGGATCAACAGACGTTGAGGTCTGTTGAGGCAGAGCCTTAACAGAAGTTGAGGTCTGTTGAGGCATCGCCTTACCTCTCTTAGGAGGCGTGCAGTCACCTGATGACTGCGGCGAGTCAGAGCTAGCCCAATGACTACATCCGGGCTGTAGAACTCGTGCGGTCTGGACTTTACGCTTAAGAGGTCTTGAGACCTGAGTCCAGCGTTTTCTCCCCGAAAATTCTTCGGCAGACGAGGAAAATAAGGGCTCAATCGTCTGAGAGTGGAAGTGACGATCTCTGTAAGATACGCCCGCAACCACCGAGGATACTGCTGTGCGCCGATCAAGGCCTGCCGAACCCTTTTGCCCTTCGACATTGCTTCTCCCCTGGGCTTGGGAGCTTGCAAGAGGTCCCGGACTGGGAGGACGACTGGCACGCACAGAAGTACCCTCACGCACAACACTGACACTGACACTAGCACTCGGCACAGCACTGGCACTACCACTTCCCACTGCACTTTTCACTTTAAGTTCCTTGACGTCTGCCAAGAGGAACTTGTGGTCACTCACTACCGACTCCACTTTATCACCTAAAGCCTGAATGGCACGTAAAACATCAGACATATCAGGCTGAGCACAAATAGTAGGATCGGGGGTAGCCACTACAGGGGGAGGAAAAGGTTGAGGATCATGGGGTGAGGAATAAAGCGAAGAGCGAGCCGAACTCCTCCTAACTCTCTCTCTCTCTAACTTAGTGGTATACTTGAGGAATCGAACAAAATCAAGTTCCGAAAGTCCGGCGCATTCCTCACATCGATCTTCCAACTGACAGGATTTTCCCCTACAGTCGGAACAAACGGTGTGAGGATCAACCGAGGCCTTCGGAATACGCCTAATACAAGTCCTACATCGTCTTTGGGGAGGAGCTTGAGAAAGGTCGGACATCTTGAATCAAAGAACAGTCAAGGGGGAATTCCAATTAAAGCAAAATATCGTTAACCATTAATCAAATCAATCTAAAAGCTATCTAAGCTAAGAGACAAGTTTCCTGTATAGCGAAAGCTGAAATCTTAGAGCAATACTTCACCAAAAACCGTGAACAAGACTCCAAAATTATAAGCGTATCCATGTAGGTCTTGCCGGAAGCACGACAGAGGAAAAATTGAGGTGGTGTCAACAAGAAGTACTGCAGTACCTGGCCACAGGTGGCGCTGGTGAGTACACCCCCTTCTTGTATAGTGATCGCTGGCGTATCCCTTCCGTAGAATTCTGTCGGGCAACGGAGTTGACAGCTACATGATTATCGGGTAAGATTAATATTGAAAAAAAATATATACTGCAATATGTGCTTGAAAAAAAATAACCCCTGGGGGTTAAGGGTTGGAAATTTCCAAATAGCCTGGGGATAAAAGGGTTAATACTCAAGACTGGGGATACTTCCAATATCTAAAGGTGGAAGAAGGAATTAAACTTGGCAACTCAATACCATTGGCTGGTAAGGACTACTAAAGAAGCAAAATAATATTTGGAAAAAATGTACAGTACTATACTTTACAGAGAATGACAGACAACGATTCCAGATGAAAATGAACCAGATTTACTTAACTAACTGATCTGTATAGAGGGAAATGGTGGAGATGCAATGTGAAGCCATTTTGTCGATGGACTAAACTCGTGACTATCAAAGTGAAGCCCCATTATTGCAATATACTGTATATTTTTCATTAGGCCAGAAGGAAACATTAGTACAGTAGTGCAGTCGCTAATAAACAGTCATAGCTGGTAAAGACTGGTAGAGAAGCAAAAAATAACTGGAAAAAAATGTACTGTACTTCATAGAGAATGAAAGACAAGGATTTTTGATGAAATTGAACCAGATTTACTCAACTGATTTGCATAGAGGGAAATAGTAGAGATGCAATGTAAAGAGATTTTGTTGATGGACTTAACTCGTGACTATCAAAGTGAAGCATCATTATTGCAAGATACATTTTCTACTAGACCAAAAGGAAATATTAGTAGTGCAGTCTCAGATTAATATACATTCTGGGGGTCTACCATGTCTGTATAGACCTAGAATCCATCAACTGTCAGAGATATACCTAGAATTAGTCATATATTACGACCCTTCAAGTATTACATACACCAAACAGAACTTATTTACATTTATTGGAGGACAATTATCTGATCTGTATATATTTCACTTCTGTTTATATAAAACATCTTCAAATTCCTAAACACCAGCTGTACTAATTCCTGTTTCTTATGTAATCTTAGCCTTTTAACCTGAGAACTTTATTCATCATCATTATTACTAGCTAAGCTACATCCCTAGTTAGAAAAGCAGGATGCTACAAGCCCAAGGGCTCCAACAGGGAGAATATCCCAGTGAGGAAGGGAAATAAGGAAATAAATGCACTATATATGAGAAGTTATAATAAAAAAAAAAAAATCCTCAAGTACAATACCAACGTTAAAATAAATCTGTAATGCATAAACATTGAAGAGAGTATCATGTTAACCCATTCCAACATTACCTAAGTACTGTACACTAATAAAAGGATTTCAACCATGAAATTACATACTGTACTCAAATTTTTGTGATGTTTATATTAAAACCATTCCTACCTTTATCAACACATTGTTCCACCACGTGTTCGAGATGATTCTGTCACGTTTCCGGATGATTCTGCCACGTCTTCGAGATGAATCTGTCAAGTTTTTGGGACGATTCTGCCACGTGTTCGAGATGAATCTGTCACGTTTTAGGGATGATTCTTCCACGTGTTCGAGATGATTCTGTCACGCTTTTGGGATGATTCTGCCACGTGTTCGGGATGAATCTGTCACGTTTTTGGGACGATTCTGCCAAGTGTTCAAGATGAATTTGTCACGTTTTTGGGATGATTCTGCCACGTGTTCAGGATGTTTCAGCCACGTGTTCGGGATGAAGATACAAAGTTCTTCCAAATTAGGCACTTATTATAAAACCACAACAAAGGGGTACTTCAGGAAGGCCCAATAGATTCTTGTTTCTTCAGTGGTTCTCTTTCCTGAAAATAAAAAGTCCGAAATCTTTATTCATCTCAGAAGGAAATGTAAATTTGCATAATTAAAAATGAATGGTATTGATTGAAGATGCAGAATGTTACAATATTTGAAACAAGACCGTAGGCAATTAAATACTGTATCTCTAAATAGGAGCTAGGTTCAGTAGAACTTGAAACAGAAACCAGGTTAAATTAAGTTGGACAGTCAAGCTTCTACAGACAAAAGCAACATGAACATCAATGAGTTTCATAGAAATAAACCATACTATCAAGATGGGCATATAATATGACAAATTCGGAGATAATTTGTATTTTTCCTAACCATACAAACCTTAGCTATTTAAATAGGGTATTACTTTTGGCGTAGCTAAAACGACGAGCCATTAGATTTTTAACGAGGGTTAATTACCCCCCTCGCTAGTTAGCGGGGGGTATGGGAGGGGTAGCTAGCTACCCCTCCCCCCTCACACACCGATGAACTGATTCACTTCGCTTAGAGGTAGGACTTCACGGGGGACAGGGCTAGCGGGCAAGTATGATTAAATAGCTAAGGTTTGTATGTTTAGGAAAAATACAAATTATCTACGAATTTGTCATTTGTTCCGTAACCGAAATACAAACCACACTATTTAAATAGGGTGACTTAACACTTAGGAAGGGTGGTAAGTCCCAGCCTTACTGGCTTTGGCTTTGCCCGGGGACTCCGAATCCGAGTGTCCGAGTGTGTAGCACTCGAGATAAGGAGTCCCTGCACCTCGCAAATCCCTTACTCTGCAAGGAACGTGCAGCCTACGTAAGCTTGTGTGTGAGGGAATGAAGTGTGACTCGTCCTAGGAAGTTGACCTGGAATCCTTTAGATGGAATTCTAGGATAGGACATTCCCAATACCACCTCGTCAGGGTATGGGGGACGCGACAGTATTATCTCAATACTAGGAACACAAGGAAGCATGGTTTACCTCCAGCGGTTTGAGGTCAGCTGTGCAGAGAACCCAGGATGCTGCTTTCCCTAAGAGAGGGGAGGATGAAGAAAAGAGTAAGGGCCAGGCATACTTTTTCATTCACGCAGACTAAAACAGGGTAATAATGCCCTCAACCTTCTGCTACTTGTCCATTGAGGAGCCTGAGGTTTAGACCAGCTGTTGTGCAGCCACCACAGGGCCGATAGAGAACGTATCGAGCCTCCTGTGGGTCACGTCTTGCAGGTAGTGGGCTGTGAAGGTCGTTTGACACTTCCAGACCCCAGCTTGTAGAACCTGCGTCACTGAGTAGTTTCTCTTGAATGCCAGGGACGTAGCGATGCCTCTGACATTGTGCGCTCTAGGGCGACGTGACGGAGGAGGGTCTGGATTCAGGGAATGGTGAATGACCCTGCAAATCCATGCTTAGATGGTGTTCTTAGTGACCCTCCTCTTCGTCCTTCCTGTGCTCACAAACAACGCCCGCACTCGAGGACGGGCTGCAGCTGTTCTCTTAAGATAGAGCCTCAGACTCCTCACTGGGCACAGTAGGAGATGGTCTGGGTCATCTATTACAGAATGGAGACTCGAAATCCGGAAGGAGTCGAACCGTGGAGACCTGACGACTCGAACCACGTTCCATGGAGGAGGTCTCACTTCCGACTGAGGGCAGGTAAGCTCATAGCTTCGTATGAGTAGAGAAAGTACCAGCGAGGAGGAAAAGTCTATTCCTTTCAGCCTGAAGGCTAAGCTTAAGGCTGAGCGATAGCCTTTCACTGCCGAGACTGAAAGGCGCATTTCTTCCCCCAAATACACAAGAAACTCCGCTATTGCTGGAATAGTGGCATCGAGGGGAGAGATACCCCTTCCACGACACCAACCACTGAAGACTCTCCACTTCGCCTGGTAGACCCCTTCAGATGACTTTCGCAGGTGCCGAGACATCCTTTTCGCAACTTGTTGCAAAAAGCCTCTCTCTGTGAGGAGATGCTGGATAGTCTCCAGGCGTGAAGCCGAAGCGATGCTACGGCTCTGTGGAAGATGTTGCAGTGTGGTTGCTTGAGTAGCTCGTGTCGTGGAGGAAGTTCTCTCGGGAGTTCCGTCAGGAGCTGCAGAAGGTCCGGAAACCACTTTGCGTGATGCCATAGCGGAGATATCAAGGTCATTAAAAGGTTGACCGATATTCTGGTCTTGTTGAGTACCCTCCTCATCAGACAGAATGGGGGAAATGCGTATACATCGATGTTGTCCAACCGTTGTTGGAAGGCATCTTGCCTGAGTGCCTTGGGGTTCGGGACTGGGGAGCAGTACAGCGGAAGCTTGAAATTCAAAGTTGTCGCGAACAGATCCACCGTCGGGGAACCCCACAAAGTCAGGACTTTGTTGGCTACTAAACGATCCAAAGACCACTCGGTACTCACTATCTGGGATGCCCTGCTCAGACTGTCGGCGAGCACATTTCTCTTGCCTGGAATGAAACGAGCTGATAGTGGAATCGAGTGGACTTCGGTCCATCTCAGTATCTCTACTGCAAGATGGGATAGCTGCTCTGAAAAGGTACCTCCCTGCTTGTTGATGTAAGCCACTACCGTGGTGTTGTCGCTCATCACCACCACGGAATGACCAGCCAGGTATTGTTGGAACTGTTGAAGTGCCAGGAATACGGCCTTCATTTCTAGCACATTTATGTGGAGGCACTTTTCTGATTCTGACCAGAGGCCTGAGGTCCTGTGGTTCAGAACATGGGCCCCCCACCCTTTCTTTGAGGCGTCCGAAAACAGCATCAAATCCGGGGGGAGGACGAGAAGATCCACTCCCTTTCGTATGTTCTCGTCTGTCACCCACCACTGAAGGTCCGTCCGTTCCGCAGGACCCATAGGGACCATGACGTGCGGGTAATCGTGTCCTTGATTCCACCAGGACTTGATTCGCCATTGCAGGGATCTCATCCTGAGTCGACCGTCTGGAACTAGACGGGCCAGGGAAGAAAGGTGACCGAGGAGACATAACCACGATTGGGCTGGGAGTTCTTCTCGTCTGAGGAAAGGATCTGCGACCCTCCTCAACCTTGCTATCCTGTCGTCTGATGGGAAGGCTTTGTGGAGATTGGTGTCCAATATCATGCCTAGATATACCAGCCGCTGAGTTGCAAGCAAAGAAGACTTCTCGAGATTTACAATGATCCCTAGATCTTGGCAAAGTCCCAGAAGCTTGTCTTGGTGTCGAAGAAGAGTCGACTCCGAGTCTGCCAGGATCAGCTAGTCGTCCAGATAACGGAGGAGACGGATGCCGATCCTGTGTGCCCACGAAGAAACTAAGCCTTTAGCTGCATCGGGAACCATAGTGGGGGTTTGACCTAACTCGTCGGAAACCCCTGCCACAACAACGTCGACGATAGACAGAGGATCAACCTCTGCTACCATCGGCGACTGTTTGACAGCAGCTCCCAACCTGATTATGTCAAACAGGGCTACCTTGGAGGGCGAAGCCTGAAGCCCCAAGGAAGCCCAAAGCATTGTTATCAGAAATATCCTCCCCCGGGGGAGGAGGAGGAGGAGCTGCCTCGCTATGGGAGGCCACTCCCTCTCCTGAACCCCGAGGTTGGTGAACGTAAGTACGACCTACGCTATCACTCGACGGCCTCTCGGGAGAGACCGATCAAGTGGGAGTTTCGGAGGAGGTTCGGGCTACGGAAGAAGAGTCCTTGGGATTTTCTCTCTTTAAGGAAACCCCTGGAGGAGAAATATCCCGTTTGGACTTCTTCTTCCGGCGCTGGGAAAACCTCTCCCACTGGGAGGTAGATCACTCCCTACACTCACCTCATACTTTATTTCTTTCACACTGTTGGCCCCTGCAAAAAGAACACAAGGTGTGCGGGTCTGTGTCCACCGCCGACATATATGTTCCGCAAGGGCGGTCAGGTAAGCCGGGACACTTCCGCATGGTAGAGGCCAACTTCCAAACACACTGAAAAGAAAAAGCAAAAAACAAAGATCAAAGGCTGTCATATAAGCGAGGGTGGGAGCAGACACGTCTGATCATCACCCGAGCCAAAAGCAAAGTGAGCTAATCACAGGTGTGTGAGGGGGGGAGGGGTAGCAAGCTACCACTCCCTACCTCCTCGCTAACTAGCGAGGGGGTAGTAAACCCTCGTTAAAATTCTAATGGCTCGTCATTTCAGCTACGCCGAAGGTAATACCCATGTTAAATACAGTAGCGTGGTTTGTATTTCAGTTACGGAACAAACAGGGGAGAGGTCGGCCATATTGAATTGGTAAGAGAGACCAAAAACATAAACAAAGGTTAAATTACATAAATTAACCCCAAAACAAAAAGATTTCAAGAAAAAGTGAAAAGGAAATCAATTATGCGAAAGCCCAAACTAAAAAAAATGGAGTACATCACCAAATAACTGTCCAAAAGAGAGTAAGTTTCAAGAGAATTTCCAATGGTTCCAGCCAGCAATGGCGGCAGAGAAGATCTGAAGGGTTTGATATAATTCGACCTGTCTACCGCGAAGGCGCTAGTGTACACCTGGCATATCTGCGATAGCCGTGAGATTTTGAATTTCTGCCGGGCGTCTAGGGACTTTAGCCATTCTTATATAACCAGCGGGTAAGTTTTATGTTTAAAAACAAATCCTCAAGTACAATACCAATGTTAAAATAGATCTGTAATGCATAAACAATGAAGAGAGAATCATGTTAACCCATTCCAACATTACCTAAGTACAGTAATTAAAGGATTTTAACCAAAAAATTACATAATAAAATTTTTGTGATGTTTATATTAAAACCAATTCCTACCTTTATCGACACATTGTTCCACCACGTGTTCGAGATGATTCTGTCACGTTTTTCGAATGATTCTGCCACGTGTTCGGGATGATTCTGTCACATTTTTTGGATGATTCCACCACATGTTCGAGATGAATGACACGTATTCGAGATGAATCTATCACGTTTTTGGGATGATTCTGCCACGTGTTTGGGATGAAGATACAAAGTTCTTCCAAATTAGGCAATTTCTATAAAACCACAACAAAAGGGTACTTCAGGAAGGCCCAATAGATTCTTGTTTCTTCAGTGGTTCTCTTTCCTGAAAATAAAAATGCCGAAATTTTTATTCATCTTAGAAGGAAATGTAAATTTGCATAATTAAAAATGAATGGTAATAATTGAAGATGCAGAATGTTATAATATTTAAAAAAAGACCGTAGGCAATTAAATACCACATCTCTAAATACCTCTAAATAGGAGCTAGGTTAAGCAGAACTTGAAACAGAAACCAGGTTAAATTAAGTTGGACAGTCAAGCTTCCGCAGACAAAAGCAATATGAACATCAAGGAGTTTTATAGAAACAAAACATACTATCAAGACGAGTATATAATTATGTACAAAACAAATCTGTGTATCCTATCATCATTGTGCAAGTGTAGAAAAGAAAATGTACCACGGATCAAAATGTGATACAGTACAATGATACAAAAAGGCTAGACTATACTTCAAGCATAATATTTATTGACTTTTCTTTTTATTTTCTCCTCTTACTGTACAGCAACATCTATTTTCTTTAACTTATTAAGACAGCTATATCCTAATGAAGTTTTATATAATGCACTCAACATACCGAAGGACCAGGGGAAACAGGAACCTTAGGAACTGATTTGGTATCATCCAAAAACAGCTCCTACGCTTAATATCTATACCATTCTCCCTTTCAATAACACGACAATTCAGTATTTTTCCTAACGTATACAAACCTGCAGCTATTTATTAGGGATTATCCTTTTGGCGAAGCTAAAAGTAGCCTTAAGACTTTTAAAGGTTAAAGGTGTCTGGTTTCAGTTCCAGTTCCATCAGAATAGATGCTCACCAGAACGTCAGCCGGGCAAGCCCAACCCGCCACTGTGGTGCCCTACCACAGCAGTAGCCTCCCCAGTAAACAGCTTAAACTCACGGCCCTGGGCGGGGATCGATCTCTTGCCACGCGAATGCGAGGCAAACACGTTACCACTGTACTAGCGAGGTAAAACTACCCCACTGCTAGTTAGCGGAGGGGGGAAGTAAAAGGGGTAGCCGCAGTTGCCGGCCACACCTCCCACACACACACACACTCGTGTAGTCCGGTCGCTTTTTATTGCAGACAGGACTTCTTTGGGGATAGGAGATGGCAGGCCAATTTTTATAACCTGCAAATTTGTCATTTGTTCCAATACTCATACAAATCTTACGCTAGTTATTAGGGATGACTCAACCCTTAGGAGGGTGGAAGTTCAGACCAACTGGCTGGTCTTTGCCCCGGGATTTTTCTCTACTTATTTCGCACGTAACAGAGAGAAACCCTGATACCTCGCTAAACTAAACATGCAAAGCACGGTTAGCGGCCTGAGCAATTCTGGTGACTATGGGATGCTAGCAGTGTGGCTAGTCTAAGGAAAACATTCTCAGAAACGTAGGAATCTTAGAAGTAACCAGAGGCGTTACCCAATCCCACCTCGCCCTGGGTTATGGGGACGCAACACGTATATCTATGTATACCAGGTTACACAAGGGAAACGGTTATACCTGTAGACAGTGGAGGTCAGCTTTGCAGAGTACTGTAGGAGCTGTTTTCCTGTGGGGATGAAGATGAAAGTAAGAGCCAGTCATTCTTTGTCAATCATCCCAGGCTTATCCTGGGTTAACTCTGCCCTCACCATCTGCTACATGACTATCAAGGAGCCTGAAGCGTTATAAACCATTTATTGTGTCACCACCACAGGGGCATTGGAGAGTGTCTCCATGTTCCTGTAGGTTACGTCTTCCAGGAAGTGGGAGGTGAAGGTCTGTAACACTTTCACCCAGCCACTGGCATGGCCTGCATCACAGAGTAACTGTTTGTAAATATTAGGAGCATATTCCTACCCTTAATGTTATGAGCTCTAGGTCACCTCTTTGAGAAAAAGGATAAGCCTTAAATGTCCAGTCCATGACCTTGTGGATATCAGTCAAGAATGAGTTCCTGGTGAGCCGCCTTTGGCCTTCCTAGGGTTGCCGAAATAAGCCGAACCCTATGAGCGAGCTATTGTATCTTCCTCTAGGTAGAACCTCAAGTAAATCACTGTTTAAGATTTCCAGTCCGAAGGGCTTGAACCTGGGGTCCGAGCTGTCTGGAAAGAAGCCGGATGTTACTCGGTTCCTCGTCGCGAATGAGAGAAGTTTGAGGGCGACTCATAGAGTATGCCTACTCTTGTGGCTAAGGGTAAAACCCGGAGAGAACTGTCCTCGGGATCAGGTGAGTATCTGCTGTCTAGGAATCCTGGGTCATTAGGGGAAAACCCCCAAGATCAAAAGAAGCAAACCATGCCCTGTGGAGGGAATTTATTACGCTGCTCTGGGTAGGTAGGCTCGAACTCTGGACGAAGAGCAACGACGGTGACATGGATGAAAGGTTTAGCCTTTCGGTCTGGAGGAGATGCTCAAGGAATAAGCAGTGGCCTCCCATCGACGGAGGTTATTTACAACGACAAAGGATTTACACCTGTCGAAATCCAACACTCCACAGTACAGAAACCTGTGCAGCTGGCTGTGATCATAGGAGGTGAGGGCTTTGTAGACATGACCAAATGACACGTCAATGAATTACTTAGACTGCCAATCCCACCGCTAACTGACCTAGACTTCAAAGACTTGATGGAGTCGGCGAACGAAGAAGACGAAGAAACGCAGCAAGAAATAGAAGTTGTCGACCAAACTGGCTCGACGTTGGAAAGGCTCGCCAAGCTCTGCAACCTGGCTAAGGAATTGCAAGAGGGGTATTACGAATGGGATGAGGAAATGGTTCGTTCTGTACAATTCTGCAAAATGGTCGACGAAGTCATGAATCCCTATAAGATGCTCTTTGAATAGAAAGAGAAGCAGCGGCAGAGACTGACGATCACAATATTTTTGCAGCCATGCAAAAAGAGGCAGTTCCTGCTGCTGCTACTATGGTTGCATCTTCGGAAGTAATGGAAGAGGTGTTCCAGGAAATGGCACCGCCATCTGAAGACACGTAAAATACAAGCGTCTGCTACACAATAAACGTCATCATCACCTTCATCGTTATCATTTATACTGCCTAGTAAATTCATCACCATCATTTAAGTTTTACTTCTTCTTTCATGGTAAGTACAGTTACAACTTTTATTTTCTTTTAATCTTAAGTGTTACTGTACAGTATTACCTGTACACTATTACAGTGCAGTAAGGTCATATTGTATTATATAATTATTACTGTATGTATACTTTTTTTTTAATTTAACGCTTGCGAATCATATATAGCTACATGTACTTTCCTGTACGGTACAGTAACCTCTCTACTGTAAGGTAAGCTTATCAATAGCCTACTACTGTTATTTCATATTGCTTGACAGGTGTCCCTGTTACCAATAGAGTATAGGGTAGGTTGTTAACAGTACAGGGAGGGTTTTAACAAATCCCATATACGCGTTGAACAATTAAATAAATACAGTGTCCGTACTTCACGGAAATTCAAGTATCGCGGCCAGTCTTGGAGCCTATCTACCATGTTAAACGAGGAGTCACTATATCACAATTACCTATGATTCACATCACTTCCCTCAAATGGTTTTGCTCCGCACTAACTCGCTTCGCTCGCAAAATAAAAATGATCTCATTGCTCCGCTGTTCTGGCAAGCGGTACTGAAAGTGCTGCGCATGCCATCTCCGTGGGCCACTAATAAAATAACATACTCACCATGATTCATCTGAGGTCACTCAAAAGATCTTTACCCGCAGTGACTTACTTAGCTTACAAATAAACGTTACCTCACCGCTCATCAGTTCTGGCAAGTGGTACGTGGATGAGCTACGTACATCAATAATTGTGGGTAATTATTTCAGGGATAATTTTCATTTTCGGATGAGCAACAAACAATACCTATACAGTACTGTATAATGAACAGAGAGAGTTTTACATGTAATCGACGACCAAAAGGATGAAATTACACTAATTTTCAAAACAAACTCCCTTACAGGAGAAATATTCTTGTGGCGGTATTTATGCTGGAATTGTTATGGCATGGAAAAACGGGGATTTGCAAAGCAATATCCAGGAACTTACGTAGCCTATAAATAATTAGAAGCTCTTACTAGGTTAAAGGAGCCAAATAATGATTAGGTAATACAAAAAAAATAATAATATCAAGCTGACAAAGACGAATGCAAACAACTCATGATCAGTAACCCAAAATCACTCCCTAAAGTGAATAATTGACTCTAAATATTGAAATACACATTTTATTCGGATCGATACCCAAGTGATTTATATTATGAAATAGATTTCACATTTTAGTTGATCGATAAGTCTGTTACCGTGCACCAGCCCCCATTACTCATACAAGAATAAGGCCAAAATAGTAACTACAAGTCTATTCTTATACCAAATTTCAGTTTGGCTGAAAATTAAAATACATATTTTTCAAAACATAGTTCAATACATCGAGGTTAAACTTAAAATTTAATAAAGCGCTTTACCATAGCCTACCCTCTTGGATAAAACTAATAGCTACTCACTCTGCATATTACACCTAAATAGAAATACGGATACTTATAAGTAAATCTGGTTTACTTCAGCCAAGCAGGACCAAATAGGATTCTTATAACGAGATTAGCCTAGGGTACAATGACAGCAAGACGTATTAGCTAACATAAAAATCCTACATTTCGAGTCTTGCAATAACTGCCACTACTTAATACCTTTCACAAACGACTAAATTTGATTTGAAAATGTATATATACTGTATACCTTCTCACCGTAAAAGATAATAATAAAAAACAGCTATTTCACGCCACAATGTTTACAATGGACATTTTTGACAGCTCCTCCTTCTTCGTGACGTCAGCAGACGACAGTCGACTGAAGTGGTCAAGCGAGAATTTACAGTATACTGCTTGAAATTTCTATTTATTTTTTCCTAAATACGAAATTAATTTAGCAAAAAGAAAAATATGCTTATAATAATTACAACATAAAAATATTATATGCATTTCCTGTAATTTTTACGCATTTTAAAATATGTAACTCACATTAAACTATGGACACCTAGGTAAAAAATTATTTATAATGAAGAATTTTCGTAATTATAGCTACCCTAGAATTATTAAAATCAATCTATATCTATCCTCACAGTAGCATAGATTTTCATGAAAATTTAATAAACAAGAAACAAACAAATATTAGAAAATGCAGGTCGTATTAAGATATTTCAAAGTTGATAAAATTTTGGCCATACTTTTTTTTTTTTTTAAACCTCGCTATATAACTGAACCTGCCTGGAAGTATCCTTGTTCTCATTCACTAAATAGTAAAGAGACAGATACTTTTCATCCCATTAATAAATGCGTCCTTAATCTATGCAAAAAAAATAAATATCCGTTAAACAAAGCAAATCATATACAAATAAACTTTACACTCACAAGGGTCGCCATTTGCAAAGATAGTGGCTAGTTGAAGGATAGCAATATGCATTAAAATGTCAGCTGAAATTTTATCTAAATTGATAGATTGAGAAATCTGTTTTGAACAGTAATAATCCAGGGACATCTATTGTTGTATAGATAGATGAACGTAGTCAACTCTAAACTGTACTACTACAGTAACCCCCTACATTTTAAAATTTGAAATTTCTAATCCCTGCTATTTTTAAACAGGAATTGTCTATATTTCTACGTTTTCTAAGTTTGATATAAGATAACAATAGCTTCAGCAAAGAGATAAAGATAAAAAATATATATTTAGCAAAGAGGAGTTATGTTGGCTAGCGCAAAGAAGGACATACAGTAGACATGGTGTTTTATTGCCTCTGTCTAAAACATTTCTTACTTCTACGTACTGTATTTTAAGGGCTAACTTTCTGGTCCTATATCCTATACTGCAGGGAGTCCTATTCCCTACAGGACCCCCACAGTCATTTTATCATGTTCGTTCGAAAGCATTCAACATTTCAGTCCATATATTGCTCGTCTATTATAAAATCCATATTATCGAAGCTCTTAGAAAACCAAAAAGTCTTTAGTTTCCCCTTGAAAGCCTTAATATCTTGTTTCAGATATCTAGTTATATATATATATATATATATATATATATATATATATATATATATATATATATATATATATGTGTGTGTGTGTGTGTGTGTGTGTGTGTGTCCATTAATGACTTATAGGTCTAATATATGAATCCCTCCCTGCTTTACATATACGTGATCATGCCCACGGCTCTATACAGATAGAAGCATATAGGCCTACCAAAGTAACAGGCAGAGAGAGAGAGAGAGAGAGAGAGAGAGAGAGAGAGAGAGAGAGAGAGAGAAAGAGAGAGAGAGAGAATTATACGCAGTTCGCATTTCTAAGCAGGGAAATTATCTATATCTTCCAACTGAGGGTTTTACTTAATAAACTTAATATTCGAAGTGTGTATAATCTTCAGTAGACTGATAAATTATTTGTATTATAAAATTGACTTAAAAATGTATATTGGTATGAATTTATATATGAATTATCATTTACATTCTTCATTCAATATTACCTAATTTATTATAAAATAGTAGTGTACGCAATCCGTCAAAGTGGCGGATAAATATTCAGATAGATATGTACACACGCATACCCCTTTCTTCGGGGTATGACTATTCCCTCTCCTAACTATATATATATATATATATATATATATATATATATATATATATATATATATATATATATACATATATATGAGAAGGAAGAGAAGACGATGGATTGACGAACATAGAAAGTTTGCGGGTATGGACTGGCATAGAAAGACCATAAACAGAAGAAAGGGGAAGGGCGTGTCTGTGGACATTGTTTTTCAAAGTACAATTGTTATTCCCTTTTTTTTTTTTTTTTTTTATATTCTTGTACTTATATATCTTCCGTTCAACTATGACCGGTATCCAGTGTCCTTGACTGACCGCCGGTAGACCAGTCCTCTACTGGACTCCAAAACCGGATTCCAGGGGCACTGCTGGAGCCTCTATGGAATCTGTACTTTTTTATTTGATCAATTCCAGAAAACTATAAAATCGCTATTTTTATTCAATTCATTTATAATAACAATAATATTTCCAGGGGCACTACTAGAGCCTCTATGATATATATATATATATATATATATATATATATATATATATATATATATATATATATATTAATCTAATCATTTCCAGAAAACTATAAAATCGTTATTTCTATTTAATTTATTTATAATAACAATAATATTGCACCCAGACGATTTTATTTATTCTTTAAAATTCATATTTTCAATATATTGATGTTTTCATGGGCACTAACAAGTCATACTTTTTTTTAAATTTGATCAGTTTAAAAAACTACAAAATATTTGTTTTCATATGATCTATCTATGATAACAACACTGTTGTTCCCCAAAACAATTTTATTAATTCTTTAATATTCATATTTTCAATTTATTGACGTTTTTACGGGCACCTACATGTCACAAATATTTACTGATCATTGATATTAATTCAGACAAATCAACAGGATAATTTGGCAATAGATATTGATAGAAGAAATGTAGAAAGGTAGCAGAAGGTAGCCGGTGGGTAGGAGCATGACGTAAGGTAGGGAGTGTTCCCCCAAACAATTTTATTAATTCCTTAATATTTATATTTTCAATTTATTGACGTTTTCATGGCCACCAAGTCACAAATATTTACTGATAATTGACATTGATTCAGACAGAGCAACAGGATAATCGAACCTTAGATATTGATAGGAGAAATGTTGAAAGGTAGCAGAAGGTAGCTGGTGGGTAGGGGCATGACGTAAGGTAGGGAGTGTTCCCCCAAACAATTTTATTAATTCCTTAATATTCATATTTTCAATTTATTGACATTTTCACGGGCACCAACAAGTCACAAATATTTACTGATAATTGATATTAATTCAGACAAATCAACAGGATAATCGAGCAATAGATATTGATAGAAGAAATGTAGAAAGGTAGCAGAAGGTAGCCGGTGGGTAGGAGCATGACGTAAGGTAGGGAATGGATGGGTAGTAGTGGGGTACTTGGTTCTTGAATAACTAAGTGGAGTTGGTGAGGAATGCTGTGGTCGAGTCTCCGAAGAGCTCGTCGCATCCACAGTTAGCTTAGTCTGAGAGAAGAAGGCAGTACGGTCTGTTGATATTCATTGGATGAGCGATTTTGTTAGTTATAGATATTGTATAATCATTCTTTTATCATATATAAACCCGTTTTATTTGTTGTTTTAGTTTTGTGCAGTCTAAGTGATCCCAAGGTTTAACCTGTTGTGAGTTACAGTTCGAGCTTGGTGTCATATAAGCATTATTCACTGGATAAACGTTTTTCCTAGTAATAAATATTGTATAATAGTTCATTCATCATATATAACTACAGGAATTCATCTTATAAACCCGTATTATTTGTTGTTTTAGCTCTGTGCAATCTAAGTGCTCCCAAGGTTTAACCTGCAGTGAGTTGCAGTTCGTCCTTGATATCAGATAAGCGTTATCATGTGCCCTATCTTGTGACAACTTTTGGAAAAATCGAAATAATATATTCTCCCAATACACAGCAACCTTTCAATCTATGATAATCTATGCAATATATTTTCTCAAAGGAGAAATTTAATAATTCATTATGTTTTTGAGAAACTAACGATAAATATGATTTTACAGAGAAAGCAAAATGACTACGAAAGACATTTTTGTACATAATAATATTCCCAAGTGGATTGAAGATAATAAGAAGTTTTTCTTACCGCCGGTATGCAACAAGATGATGTAAGTATGCAAGTATAAAAAAAACAAGAATTCTATTCAAATGATTAGTTCAAGAAACCTTGAAAATATAGTATTAAATTTTCTGTCTTCAACTGTGATTATATTATTTACAAATAGTTATAATCAAATGATTAGTTCAAGAAACCTTGAAAATATAGTATTAAATTTTCTGTCTTCAACTGTGATTATATTATTTACAAATAGTTATAATCAAATGATTAGTTCAAGAAACCTTGAAAATATAGTATTAAATTTTCTGTCTTCAACTGTGATTATATTACCTTGAAAATAGTTAAAATCAAATGATTAGTTCAAGAAGCCTTGAGAATATGGTATTATTTCTTTTCTGTCTTCAACTGTGATTATATTATTTGGAAATAGTTAAAATCAAATGATTAGTTCAAGAAACCTTGAAAATACAGTAATATTTTTTTCTGACTTCAACTGTAATTGTATTATTTGAAAATAGTTATAATAAAATTATTTGTTTAAGAGGCAGTGAAAATATAAGATTATTATTTTATTTATTCCACTGTAATCATATTATTAAGAAAATAGTTCTAATCAAATTATCAGTTTAAGAAGCAGTGAAAATATAAGATTATTATTTTATGTATTCCACTGTAATCATATTTAAAAAATAGTTCTAATCAAATTATTAGTTTAAGACGCAGTGAAAATATAATAAAATTATTTATGTATTCCAGTGTCATCGTATTTTTTAAAAAAAATAGTTCTAATCAAATTATCAGTTTGAGAAGCAGTGAAAATATAAAATCATTATTTTATGTACTCCACTGTAATCATACTATTAAAAAAAATACTTCTAATCAAATTATTAGTTTAAGAAGCAGTGAAAATATAAAATCATTATTTCATGTACTATACTGTAATCATATTTAAAAATAGTTAAAATCAAATTATCAGTTTAAGAAGCAGTGAAAATATATGATTTATATATTTGTATTCTACTGTAATCATATTTTTAAAAAAATAGTTCTAATCAAATGATCAGTTTAAGATGCAGAGAAAATATACGATTATTATTTTATGTATTCCACTGTAATCACATTAAAAAAATTGTTCCAATCAAATTATCAATTTAAGAAGCATTGAAAATATATGATTCTTTTTTTTTTCTGTCTTCCTCTACAATCATATTTCAAAGTACAATATCGGCTTATGAAAAAATCTATAACACACACGACTAAATGAATTCAAACTTTAAACTCTCCAAATTCATAGTTCACTGAACAAATAAATACTCATTTTATATCACGTGATAATAAAGTTTTATTCTATTTAAATAAATGATTGAATACGGCCTAGCTCTTACCAGACACGCCCCTCTCTCAACCAATAGCAGCTCTACCAGAACGAGTTTTGGAAGGTTGCCAGTTAGCGAATTTTAACCCAGCTTAATTTCATCAAATAAATGGCGATTTTATATGTAATTTACAAGCCAAGAATTGAATAAGCTAATTAAATGGATCAAATAGAGAGAGAGAGAGAGAGAGAGAGAGAGAGAGAGAGAGAGAGAGAGAGAGAGAGAGAGAGAGAGTGACCTTGTGTAGTTGACATAAGGAAGTAAACAGTATTGTTGATATACGCTTTGCAAACAATGTGGTCATAACAACGTCTCTCTCTCTCTCTCTCTCTCTCTCTCTCTCTCTCTCTCTCTCTCTCTCTCTCTTTCACATACACAATGTGTGTGTATGCGCGCACACAATATATATATATATATATATATATATATATATATATATATATATATATATATATATATATATATATGTGTGTGTGTGTGTGTGTGTGTGTGTGTGTGTAATCAAAGTCTCTCTCTCTCTCTCTCTCTCTCTCTCTCTTGTATGTGTGTATGCGCACACACAAACAGAATAATTGAATAAGTAAATAAATAAATATATATATATATATATATATATATATATATATATATATATATATATATATATATATATATATATATATATATATATATATATACATACATAATTAAAGAGAATCTCTCTCTCTCTCTCTCTCTCTCTCTCTCTCTCTCT
>NC_090752.1:2277092-2289592 GCF_036898095.1 Palaemon carinicauda | reverse complement strand
GGTTTATACTTTATAGTGACTTTTCTGGTTCGAACAGACTTGAATTTGTATCTTCGTTGGTATAAAAAAATACTATTTTCAGCTACCGTCCACATTATCACGCATCCAACGAAGTCCATTGGTCTACTGACTAATAATTTATAGTATCACCACCTTTCTGGTTCAAACAGACTTGACTTAGCCTCGTTCTTGATGAAAACAAAAACAAAAAACACAATTTTCTGCTACAAGGTATCACTACTCTAACGGAGACTACTAACTAACTGACAAAACAGACAAATAGTTATAGTACCACCTTTCTGGTTCGAATATGCTTGACTCTCTGTCGTTCTTAATAAAACAAAATAAAAAACTTAATTATTCTGATGAAAGATATCACTCCTCCGATGTAGACCAGATCCATTGGATTGGCCCCCTCAGACCTGACTCATAATTTACAGTACCACCCTTCTGGTTCGAACAATCTTGACTGTATAGTTCTTGATAAAAGAAATAAAATTTTACTTTGTGCTTTTCTTTATAAAGAGAATTAAAAATAAACTCATTAAGATTTAGCTTTATTGTCCAGTTTCAAAAGTATTAAGAAAGATCAGCTGTAGTATTATCATGTGCCCAAATTTCCGAGTATTATTTTCTTTTAATGCTTTCATGTTTTATTCATAACATCCAATCTACTTCTTTGATTTTTACTGTATGGCTTTTGCTCTTATTCCAGCTTAAGCTCAGTAATTAGATTTACTTCAATATTAATGCGTTACTATTTGACCTTGTATTTTCACTACATTTTATATTTTTTTTTTTCAATGATTTCAGCCTAATGAAGAGGCCCCAACACAGAAACCTCTATCATCTCACCCATAGTTTTAGCAATATATTAATTACTTGAATATACACATTACAGAGAGAGAGAGAGAGAGAGAGAGAGAGAGAGAGAGAGAGAGAGAGAGAGAGAGAGAGAGAGAGAGAGAGAGAGAGAGTGTTTATGTTTCAATGAACACATTCTACATGTACCACCATTGTACAATAACAAAATAAGGCTGCTTCAAAACGAAAGTTCGCTGAAATTGAAGAAACGGGCCTACGCCAAAAGACCTCAAGCCCCTGTTAGTAATCCCCACACATCGTCCTGAAGAAGGATTGTTTTGTACGTAGAGCGTAGCTTTGTTTTGGGTTTTACAAAAGTACGGTACAGAATGTGGGGTAAGGCACAAGTCCATAGCTACTGTGCGTACCGTACTTTCGTATTTTCTGTTTATTTCCAAGCCCCTGTTATCAATTCCCACACATCGTACTGAAGAAGGATTGTTTTGTTCGTAAAGCTTTGTTTTGTTTTTGGTTCACAAAAGTACGGTACAGAATGTGGGTTAAGGAACAAGTCCATAGCTACTGTACGTACCGTACTTTCATATTTTCTGTTTATTTCCTACAGATACTTTGTAGAAGGAACCACAAACTCCCTCTTTGAGAGATGGTTCTACTGCGAGGACCTGGGCACTCAGCTCGGGCCTGTTATTAAAGAATATTTCGCGTCGGAACAGCATAAAACTGGAAAACCAATTCCAGGTAATACTAACTCTCTCTCTCTCTCTCTCTCTCTCTCTCTCTCTCTCTCTCTCTCTCCACTTTAGTTATTCTCTCTTATACCACCAGTCTCTCTCTCTCTCTCTCTCTCTCTCTCTCTCTCTCTCTCTCTCTCTCTCTCTCTCTGATGCACAAATCTAGTTTTTTCTCAAGATTCTGTTAAAATATTCATTAAAACTTAGTTTTTCATGAGTATTTCTTTTAAATATCTTATATAATTCGACTGTCTTGGGTTAAGAGTTCTCTTGCTTGAGGGTACACTCGGGCAAACTGTTCTATCTAATTTCTCTTCTTCTTGTTTTGTTAAAGTTTTCATAGTGTTAATGTCGTTAATGTTCTTCAAATATTTCATTTTTCTTTGTTTCCTTTCCTCACTGAGCTATTTTCCCCGTTGGGGCCCCTGGGCTTATAGCATCCTGCTTTTCCAGCTAGGGTTGTAGCCTAGGAAGTAGTAATAATAATAATAATAATAATAATAATAATAATCTAAAAAATTAAAATACATAATAGTCTCTCCTTACCTTCGCCAAATTAAATTCCCGTCTATTTTATCATGCAATTATTTCAAAATTTAGAAAATTCTTGACCAAGAATCATACTGTCTCAGCTGGTTAGTTTGAATCCATTGGCCCACACTAGTCACAATCCTTTCCAAATGTGACCATACTAATTTTTTTTCGTTCCAGGAACCATTCCAGAGAATCCTCCCTGGATTCCAGACGATAAACGGGAGCTGGAAACTCCATTTAACTTGGCGAAATGGATCACCAAAAACAAAGGCGAGGTACAGTACTTTAACGAAGTCTCTAAGCAACAGAGAATCCTAATTATAATACAAAATTTAATTGATTTTTTATATTGCCAAAGTTTTTTTTAGTACAAAAGCATATAGAAAGTTATATCTATTTTACAAAATTTTAAAGAAAACTCTTTGAAATATATAATAAATGTGTATATTTACTTAGTAATTTTATCAATTTATTAAGTTGGCTATTTTCTTTTCTTTGAAATATATCAGAAATAAATCTAAGTAATTTTTATCCGATTATTAAGTTGGCCGTTTTAATTTCTTTGAAATATATAAGAAATGAATTTATTAAGTAATTTTATCAGATTATTAAGTTATTCGTTTTAATTTATTTGAAATATATAAGAAATAAACCTTTTAAGTAATTATATTAAATAATTAAGTTGGCTATTTTTTTAAATATACTAGAACTAAGTAAGTAATTTTACTAAAGTATTAATTTGGCCCTTTTTTTTTTATATATTTAAGAAATAAATCTATTAACTAATTTGATTAGATAATTACGTTTGCCGTTTTGATTTCCTGGGCAATCAGTTGCCTCATACGGAAGAGACTACAATTGCTGTTGTAATTCATAAGTTACAATCATTATCTTTATCAATATCATAATTACAGTCACTATAATTTTCTTTTTTCGCGAGCGAAGCGAGCTCACGGCTCAGCAAAAACCATTAGATTTCGGTAATATTTCGATAAAGTCTACTGGTTTTTGCTGAGCTAGCGAAAAAAAACATCAAGTTCCTATATACTTCTTCTTTGTCTGCATTCCTTCCCACCTTTATGTGGGGTCGATGTTTCTGGCCAGCGTTCTCCATCTATACCTCTGTCCCACACTTCATCACCTACATACTAGCAAGCGGTAATGGCGCTGGGTGGGACTCTACCGAAATATTACCAACCTCTCTCTATTTTCAGATCCACCAGGAAGGAAGCAAGAGGCTGTTTGACCTGACATACCAAAGTGACGTCATCGTCTTTGGCAAAGGAACTTCGGAGGTCAAGTTAGCAGAAGCCGAGACGTGGTTGTGGCAGCTGGTAAATGTTTTATTGTTTTTAGATGATGATTTTTAGAAAATTAATAAATTGGAATACTGTATTTTAGAAGGAGGTTACCAACGGGGGTTTTATGTACATATACATACGCATACAACAAGTGTGCATGTATATATATATATATATATATATATATATATATATATATATATATATATATATATATATATATATATATATATATATATATATATATATATATATATATATATATATATATACAGTACATTTGCATATATGTATACATATGTATATCATATATACGGTATATATACATATAAATATACTATATATACATACATATATACCTATATATGCATTAACACATATACATATGTGTATATATATATATATATATATATATATATATATATATATATATATGCACATATATATACACATACAGACATATACAGTATATATACATACATGTATACATATGTATATTACATACATATACATACTATATACATAAATACATACAAAATACATACACACATATGCATATAACAAAATTAAAATTCCCCTTCACTTATCCATCCACCCATTTCTTTAGGAAGGCGAAACTACAGTGAAATTAGGCAAAGAAATCCTGAAGATGTCTCCGCAGGACTCTTTACTGGTCCGAAAAGGGATCCCTTACACCCTCTCCCGCGGCGAGGACTCCATCCTTCTCTCTGTGGTCATGGATCCGGGAAATAAAGAGAGAGCCTTCAGGCACCTGCAGAAGAAGCAGTAGGATCTACTGGAGGAGCTCCGCGCCCTGGCTCAATTCGTTTGGGATTCACAAAATTGGTTTTATTAAGAAACTTATAATCATGTTACCATAACGATAGTGAGGAAAGGAAACAAGGGGCCCCAACAGGGAAAATAGCCCAGTCAGGAAAGGAGACAAGGAAAAATAGAATACTTTAAGAACAGTAACAACATTGAAATAAATATTTCCTATATAAACTATAAAAACTTTAATGAAAAAAAAGAGGAAGAGAAATTAGATAGAATAGTGTGCCCGAGTGTACCCTCAAGCAAGAGAACTCTTAACCCAAGGAGGTTCTCTGTGATACTGTTTCTTTATGGAAGCTTCGTTAACCGAGGACTTAACTGTTAATGTGGAAATTGAATGTAGCTGGTTATATTTTTATAAAAACATAATTTTCATATCAAAATTTGTTTTTTAAAATCTATGCTGTTGAGAAAGTTTAATATTTCAATAATATTTCCTGAAATAATATGAGATATTTTATAAATATACTAATAAAAAATTTTTTTTATAAATAAATTTAAATAGAATTAATCAAATAGTTTTTTTATTATCTAATATTTCCAAGTATGGGATCCAAAGACACTAAGTAGAGTTGGAAGACCCAGACCTACATGGCTGAAGACTATGAAGCGTGAAGTAGGAGATGATGAATGGAGAAGTATTGATTTAAGAGCTCAAGATAGAGACGACTGGCGAATCTAACTTAGGCCCTTTGCGTCAATAGGCGCTGGAGGATATTATTATTATTATTATTATTATTATTATTATTATTATTATTATTATTATTATTATTATTATTATTATTATTACTCTCTAGGCTACAACCCTAGTTGGAAAAGTAGGATGCTATAAGCCCAGGGGATCCAACAGGGAAAATAGCCCATTGAGGAAAGGAAACAAGGAAAAATAAAACTTTAAGAACAGTAACATTAAAATAAATATTTCCAATATAAACTATAAAAACTTGAACAAAACAAGAGGAAGAGAAATTAGATAGAAAAGTGTGCCCGAGAGTATCCTCAAGCAAGAGAACTCTAACCCAAGACAGTGGAAGACCATGGTACAGAGGCTATGATACTACCAAAGACTAGAGAACAATGGTTTGATTTTGGAGTGTCCTCCTAGAAGAGCTGCTTACCATAGCTAAAGAGTCTCCCCTAAGAGTGTACCCCCAAGCAAGAGAACTCTAACCCAAGACAGTGGAAGACCATGGTACAGAGGCTATGGTACTACCATAGACTAGAGAACAATGGGTTGATTTTCGAGTGTCCATCTCCTAGAAGAGCTGCTTACCATAGCTAAAGAGTCTCTACTGCCCTTACTAAGAAGAAAGTAGCTACTGAACAATTATAGTGCAGTATATACCATTCACTACTGGTATATATTACATTGGTTTATCTGGTTGTCAAATTTGATAGGTAAGATAAAATTCTACTGGTTAATGAAACTGAAAATGAATTATGAGATTAGTTTTAATGCAAGTTACGTGCATTGACATAAGTTTGTTATTGCTGTAATTTAATCAAACTAGTGTTTAATTCATCTGAATAATGAAAAAGTACATATCATTAATTCTAAATTGAAAATATATCCTTAATATAATAAAACAATTTTATAAGTATTCCAAATAAAAAAAAAAACTTCTCTTTGATTTTAATGGTAACCAATGATATGTTGAGTTTGATATTGCTGTATTTTATATTTAAACACGAATTTGAATCATCAAAATAATGAAAAAGTATAGATAATTGATTTAAAATTGAAAATATATCCTTTATATAATAAAACAATTTTATAAATATTCCAAAAAAAATTAGTTTCTCTTCGATTTTAAAGGTAACCAATTTTATATTGAGTTTGATATTGCTGCAGTTTATATTCAAACACGAATTTGAATAATCAAAATACTGAAAAAGTATAGATAATTAATCTAAAATTGAAAATATATTCTTAATACAATAATCTATTTCATAAACAATAAAAAATTCATGGTTTTTTTTTTAATTGAGTTTTTTTTTTTTAATTGAGTTTTTTTCTGTATCACTTAGATTTTAAGAGTAACGAAAAACTATAGTCCTTCAGATCAGATCCAATTGAGTTTGATATTGCTGTATTTCACATTCAAAAATGAATTTGAATAATCAAAATAATTAATGAAAAAGTACAGATTATTGATATGAAATTGAAAATATATTCTTAATACAAAAAACAATTCTATAAACAATAAAAAATATGTTTTTTTAATCGAGATGTCTTCTGTATCACTTAGATTTTAAGAGTAACCAAAAACTATTGTCCTTCAGATCAGATTAAAAAATATAGATTATTGATTTCATATTGAAGATATATCCTTGATACAGTAAACAATTTTATAACCAATCCATGAAATAAACTTTTTTACTTGAGCTGTTTTCTGTATAACTTAAATTTCAACTGTAATCAAACACCAACGTTTTCTGTATCTGATCAGATCCAAAAGTACAGATTATTAATTTTATATTGATAATATATCCTTGAAATAATAAACAATTATATAACCAATCCTAAAAATTAACTAATTTTACTAGAGCTGTTTTCTGTATGTAGATTTTCCTGCTATCTGATTGGTTAGAATTAAATCTTGTCCAACCAATCAGCGAGCAGGAAATTTTTCCGATCTAAAAGGGTCCACCGAGTCAGTGCAAATTTGCCTTACTAAAAAGATTCGAGCTGTTTTCTGTATTACTTTAGATTTTCCTGCTATCTGGTTGGTTAGAATTAAATCTCGTCCAACCAATCAGCGAGCAGGAAATTTTTCCGAGCTAAAAGGGTCCTCCGAATCGGTGCAAATCTGCCTCAAAACAATTGACTATAGTCTTCTTCTACACCTGATCAGATATATCATTCATCTTTTGTAACAACCTACGCCTGACAGCAATTTCTGTATCACTTAGATTTTCCTGCTATCTGATTGGTTAGAATGATCTTGTTCAACCAATCAGCGAGCAGGAAATTTTTCTGAGCTAAAAGGGTCTTCCGAGTCGGTGCAAATTTGCCTTACTAAAAAGATTCGAGCTGTTTTCTGTATCACTTAGATTTTCCTGCTATCTGATTGGTTAGAATTAAATCTTGTCCAACCAATCAGCGAGCAGGAAATTTTTCTGAGCTAAAAGGGTCCTCAGAGTCGGTGCAAATCTGCCTCAAAACAATTGACTATCGTCTTCTTCTACGCCTGATCAGATATATCATTCATCTTTTATAACAGCTTTTACTCGAGCTGTTTTCTGTATCACTTAGATTTTCCTGCTATCTGATTGGTTAGAATGAAATCTTATCCAACCAATCAGCGAGCAGGAAATTTTTCCGAGCTAAAAGGGTCCTCCGAATCGGTGCAAATCTGCCTCAAAACAATTGACTATAGTCTTCTTCTACACCTGATCAGATATATCATTCATCTTTTGTAACAACCTACGCCTGACAGCAATTTCTGTATCACTTAGATTTTCCTGCTATCTGATTGGTTAGAATGATCTTGTTCAACCAATCAGCGAGCAGGAAATTTTTCTGAGCTAAAAGGGTCTTCCGAGTCGGTGCAAATTTGCCTTACTAAAAAGATTCGAGCTGTTTTCTGTATCACTTAGATTTTCCTGCTATCTGATTGGTTAGAATTAAATCTTGTCCAACCAATCAGCGAGCAGGAAATTTTTCTGAGCTAAAAGGGTCCTCAGAGTCGGTGCAAATCTGCCTCAAAACAATTGACTATCGTCTTCTTCTACGCCTGATCAGATATATCATTCATCTTTTATAACAGCTTTTACTCGAGCTGTTTTCTGTATCACTTAGATTTTCCTGCTATCTGATTGGTTAGAATGAAATCTTATCCAACCAATCAGCGAGCAGGAAATTTTTCCGAGCTAAAAGGGTCCTCCGAATCGGTGCAAATCTGCCTCAAAACAATTGACTATAGTCTTCTTCTACACCTGATCAGATATATCATTCATCTTTTGTAACAACCTACGCCTGACAGCAATTTCTGTATCACTTAGATTTTCCTGCTATCTGATTGGTTAGAATTATCTTATCCAACCAATCAGCGAGCAGGAAATTTTTCCGAGCTAAAAGGGTCCTCCGAGTCGGTGCAAATCTGCCTCAAAACAATTGACTATAGTCTTCTTCTACACCTGATCAAATCTATCATTCATCTTTTAAAGCAACCTACGCCTGACAGCAATTTCTGTATCCCTTAGATTTTCCTGCTATCTGATTGGTCAGAATTAAATCTTGTCCAACCAATCAGCGAGCGAGAAATTTTTCTGAGGTAAAAGGGTCCTCAGAGTCGGTGCAAATCTGCCTCAAAACAATTGACTATCGTTTTCTCCTACACTTGATCAGATATATCATTCATCTTTTACAACAACCTCCGCCTGACAGCAATTATTATGCAATATCTCAACGAGTAACACTATTGTACTTGAAATCCATGCAATGAGGAGCAAGAAGAACGCTCCTTGCAAATGCTCCAGCGTGAGAGACTGTTCGGATCTCTCCTCAGACTCCAGTTGCTGGCGGCGTTCGAAGTCCCTTCCTAAGAAGTCTTCGTTTTTTATCTAGAAGAGGAAACTATTTTGAATATTAATTGTATTTGTGGTTTTTATATGTGCGTATATTATGATGAAGGATAGTTTTATTTGTGCTCCCTATAAATACGCAAACTATGATAAATGAATATATGATAGTTTTATTTGTGATATATATATATATATATATATATATATATATATATATATATATATATATATATATATATGCACATATATGTATATATGTATATATACACATTATATATATATATATATATATATATATATATATATATATATATATATACACATATGTATGTGTGTGTATGTAAACTATAATAAATAATAATTTTATTTGTGCTTTCTAAATATAGGCAAATAATAAAGAATAGCCTTTGAGAGCCATAATCATTATATATGTTTTATTTAGGTTTAAAGACCACTCATGAATGAATGGCAGAGGCAAGGGACAGTGACATTGCCCTATCAGGCAGGACAATGCCTAGAGGCTGAACATATATACATATGATCAGCGCCCAAGCCCCCTCTCCACCCAAACTAGGACCAGAAGGGAGGGCCAGGCAATGGCTGCTGATGACTCAGCAGATATACCTATAGGCTCCTCCAAAACCCTCATCCTTAGCTCACAAGGATGGTGAGGTTGCAGACACTAAAAGAAACTATCAGGCTTGGCAGATCACCTGGCAGAGACTTTTCCATTAGGCCACCAATGATACTCTGGTACACTGACTATAATTATAATTAGGCATGTATATAGGCACAGATTAATGGGAAATTAAAACAATACTATTGTCAATTGAATTATATCCTCGATTTAAAGTAATCACTTTAAATTAGGTAGTGCAAGGTCTAAACTAGTAGTTTCATAGCGTAATCAACAAAGATATAATTTATAGTATTAGTTTTGACTTTACTAAATTGTTATCTGAATTATATCCTCGAATTAATCACTAAATTAGATAGTAAAAGGTCTAAACTAATAGTTTCATAGTGTAATCAACAAAGATATAATTCATAGTGTTAGTTTTGACTTACAAAATCACCATCTAAACTATATCCTCAAATTTAAGTAGTCACTGTGAATTAAGGTTTCTCAATAACTTGCAAAAAAGTTATTTATAGTGTTAGTTTTGACTTTACAAAATTACCATCTGAATCATATCTCAAATTCAAGTAGTCACTGTAAATTAAGTTCTTGATAACTTGCAAAACCAGTGATTTATAGTGTTAATTTTGAATTTACAAAACCACCATCTAAATTATATCCTCAAATTCAAGTAGTCACTGTAAATTAAGTTCTCAATAACTTGCAAAAGAAGGGATTTATAGTGTTAGTTTTGACTTTACTAAATTACCATCTGAATTATATCTCAAATTCAAGTAATCTGTATAAATTCAATTATCTCAATAACTTACAAAAAACAAGATCAAAATAATAAAAACAACCGTAAATTTACCTTTAACCAATATGCAATGAGTCCAGACTCAACCAGTCGCTGGATTCCCCAATCAAATTTATACTTCCAGGCTGTGTTCTTCTGGAAGTACCAGCACAGGTGGCCAGGGTATAGCTGTTCTCTCAACATATACGAATTCTTTGCCTGAGAAGAAATAAAATTTTCATTGTTTTTTTTTTTTTTTTTTTTTTTTTTTGTATATTTAATATTAGATCAGTAGAGTAGCTAATGGGGGAATGAATTATTATTATTATTATTATTATTATTATTATTATCCAAGCTACAACCCAAGTTGGAAAAGCAAGATGCTATAAGCCCAGGGGCTCCAACAGGGAAAAATAGCCCAGTGAGGAAAGGAAATAAGGAAATAAATAAATGAAGAGAACAAATTAACAATAAATCATTCTACAATAAGTAACAACGTCACAACAGACATGTCATATATCATATATAAACTATTAACAACATCAAAAACAAATATGTCATAAATAAACTATAAATAGACTCATGTCCGCCTGGTCAACAAAAAAGCATTTGCTCCAACTTTGAACTTTTGAAGTTCTACTGATTCAACTACCCGAATGAATGATTTGAAGTTCTCTGGCATCCTGACATCGTAGGTCATTGGCGTCGGAGGCTAGTTAAGGAGGAGGCGAGAGGAATTTTCGAAAAATTACTCCTGGAGACTCCAAGGAATGGTGACTTCCAAAGCAGGGCCAGAAAATAAAAGTATGGGGAATATTTTAAAAATTACTCCGAGGGACTCCAAGAAATGGTGACCTCCAAAGCAAGGCCAGAAAATAAAAGTATGGGGAATATTTTAAAAATTACTCCGAGGGACTCCAAGAAATGGTGACCTCCAAAGCTGGGCCAGAAAATAAAAGTATGGGGAATATTTTAAAAATTACTCCGAGGGACTCCAAGAAATGGTGACCTCCGAAGCAGGACCAGAAAATAAAAGTATGGGGAATATTTTAAAAATTACTCCGAGGGACTCCAAAAAATGGTGACCTCCAAACCTGGGTCAGAAAATAAAAGTATGGGGAATATTTTAAAAATTACTCCGAGGGACTCCAAGAAATAGTGACTTCCAAAGCAGGCCCAGAAAATAAAAGTATGGGGAATATTTTAAAAATTACTCCGAGGGACTCCAAGAAATGGTGACTTCCAAACCTGGGCCAGAAAATAAAAGTATGGGGAATATTTTAAAAATTACTCCGAGGGTCTCCAAGAAATGGTGACCTGCAAACTTGGGTCAGAAAACAAAAGTATTTAAATATACATTTAAATTTACCTTTCTATTTTCAAAGTATCTATAAAATCAATCAAAAATAGAGACTTGGTAAGTATAAAACTGCACATAAAAGCCATGTTTTTCTTCATTAGTGCCCCCCTCCCCCCACCAGCTAATATGGGTTCGTTCGCCTTTCACCAGGGGAGGGGGGATGGGGTCCCTCTTCACTAACTCAGCCCCCAGGGCCCCCAGGGCCCCCAAACCTCTGGCTACGCCCCTGTATCGGATTATAATGCGATGTAAAATTAAACAAAATATAATACATATGGTTAATGATGTAATATTAATAATATAATAAAATATCTAATTAATATTACACATTAATGATTTGAAAAAGTAGGCAATTTTTTAAATGATCAATATGTAGTAAAACTAAACCTTTAAATAAAATTTGAAATATACCGAGTAATACATTCAACATAATAAATTAAGATAAATTTATTATCCATAATTCAATAGCCCATTAATACTTCAAAATCTTTAAAATAAGTCATGTGAAACACTCAACATCATAACCATGCATTTCCAAACTTGGAAGCCTATTCCAAGGTTTTAGGTAAGGCAATGCACATTATAACTATAGTCCATTTCTTTTATCGAGGCAGATTTGCATCGACTCGCAGCGGTGCCCTTTTAGCTCGGAAAAGTTTCCTGACCGCTGATTGATTAGAATTATCTCGTCCAACCAATCAGCGATCCGGAAACTTTTCCGAGCTAAAAGGGCACCTCTGCGAGTCGGTGCTAATCTGCATCGCTACAAGAAATGGACTATAGAGGGACACCCAGTAGAGGGCAGACCTCCGCCGCGGCACCTTATTTCTCAACTTTTTGCTCAACCCTAACCTTGACCTTCGATCTTAACATGTATTAATTGGCGTTGATTTCCATACAGTCAAATATGAACCAAGTTTGAAGTTTCTGTGACAGCGATGTCCAAACTTATGGCTAATTACGTGAATTGGAC
>NC_090752.1:2262092-2272092 GCF_036898095.1 Palaemon carinicauda | reverse complement strand
TCGGCAACGGAGGCGGCGACATCATGCACATTCCAAACCCCTCCATCCAATAGGAGACGCTGGCATCGAAGGCGTTGACCCTCTCCCCTGTGATGCCAAAGTAATTGACGGTGAAGTTCTTGTCCTTCCTGTGTACCATCCCGAGCATCCCGGTCCAAGAGCCGTTGTCGAAGGCCCCCCATTTGAGGTCTGGTGGCTCCGTGGTCAAGGTGTAGCTGTAGTTCAAAACCAGGGCAATTGCGTCCAGCATCTCGACCTCGACCCCATCTCCAACGCCTTCCGGTTCGGTCTTGGATTGGTACAGGTATGGAAAATCGTCGTACCACGTCCCCAGGTGGAATTCGTACCCTTCGAAGGATTCAAAACGGTCGACGAAAATGTCCTTCAAGCTAACAGACTTTATACGCGAATCTAAAACGTTGATTAGACGCAATGGCTCCCTTCTTGAAAACGGCAATAACGTATACACTCCCACAACGTCATTAGGCCGACCGGTTTCTATCCTCGGTTGAAGAGCCGTTACAAGGGTAAGCTTTTCTATGTCCTTGAAGCTGTCGTCCATCAGGATGTGGAATGGTTCTTGTAACAGGCTGTAGAGGAGGAGATACCTGGGATTCCATCGGAGGGATAAATCTTGGAAAAACCGAGTAGGATCAGACTGGAAAACTATGACGTGTATGAAGGCAGATCCTCGAAGGACTTCAGAAGTTTGTTCTTCGCACCAAAGTGATGCATCATCCTTCAGATCAACAAGAACGATACTTATATTGTGGTTAATCAATGTCATCAAGAGAGACTGTATTAAATGACTGTTAATGCTTTCATCTATATACAAAACTAGATTTTTATCTGATAGAGAACCGACTATGACCTCCAAAGCGGTGAGAGAATGTCCATTTTCGGGTTTAAATCCATCAACAAAAGCGCATCGACTTGCGGGAAGAAAGATGAGAAGATAACAGAGAGGCTGTAGAAAGCTGGAATATAGACGATGTCGCTTCATCGTACGAATGAATAAAGTCCTCGTATACCACGATTATAAGACTCAGAATGCCTCTTCTGCAACTCTACTGATTCAATTCCCCCTGACAGACATGCGCACCAGGGATATAGATCTGGCTAAATAAGTCCTCCTCTTTTAAGATGCAAATGGCTGGTTATACCGGATAGATTCCGCATGCAAGGTCTAGTCAAAATGTGATGATATGTCCTCATTGCTTATTGAAAACAATTGGGTGGGTGTATGTTAAGTTTCTGATTGTAAATAATTAAGTAAAACATATTCGGATACGATACGTAAGTTGAGTAGTGCTTCACAGAGAAAAATATTATCACAAGGGAATAAGAAAAGTTAATTATAAAAAGGTGAATATCAAAATTCTTTATATATAAGAACAAATTAGATCCATACAAAAAATCTAATTTATAAATAGATAGGATTCACTGTTAAAAAAAACCGTAATTTTAAAAAGAAATTCTCTGTGAAAAATATACAGCTCTCAGCCGTATTTCAGTAAAATACAGGCGACCGTAATTTTTAACCCTGCTTTGTTATTATATCTTAGGTGTTGGTGATCGTAATATCACTCCTTTACGTTAATATATACGTTTTTAAAACAGTAAATGCCTGGAAATATTTATTCCAGAATTTTAACCGTTTGTTTTAATACGAATTTTTGACAGTGGGGTAAACTAAAACAAAGGGTTAACAACATGATTGATAAACTAGACAGATATGTGCAAAAGCAACAAACAGAACGAATGAACAATTATTATTATTATTATTATTATTATTATTATTATTATTGTTGTTGTTGTTGTTTTTATGTAGGTTACAACCCAAGTTGGAAAAAGCAGGATGCTATAAGTCCAAGGGCTCCAACAGGAAAAATAGACCAGTGAGGAAAGGAAACAAGAAAAAATAAAATTTCTGAGAAGAGTAGCAACATTAAAATAAATATCTCCTACATAAACTATAAAAACTTTACCAAAACAAGAGGAAGAGAAACAAGACCGAACAGCAAGAGACGCGAAAAGTATCAGGTAGAAAAAAAATTTCTTCTGTTGTATAGTTTTTCAAAGTCAATTTAAACCTTGAATGTGAATTACATAGATTTCAATAATAATTCTGACTGACCTTCGTGTGGCAGTTATTATTATTATTATTATTATTATTATTATTATTATTATTTTACATCAAGTTACAACCGCGTGGCAATTATTATTATTATTATTATTATTATTATTATTATCATTATTATTATTATTATTATTATTATCATTATTATTATTATTATTATTTTACATCAAGTTACAACCCTAGTTGGATGCTATAAGTCCAAAGGTTCCAACGGGGAAAAATAGCCCAGTGAGGAAAGGAAATAAGGAAATAAACTACATGAGAGGCAATGAATAATTAATACTAGAGGGAGACTTAGTAGAGCGCAGACCTCCGCTGCGGCAGCTTATTTCTCAACCTTTTGCTACAACACTAGTTGAAAAACAGGATACTATAAGCCCAAGGGCTCTAACAGAAAAAAGATAGCCCAGTAAGGAAAGGAAATAAGGAAATAAATAAACTACAAAAGAAGTAATGAACAATTGAAATAAAACATTTTAAAAATAGTAACAACAATATAACAGATCTTTCATATATAAACTATAAACAACTTAAGTCAGCCTATTCAACATAAAAACATATGCTACAAGTTGCAAGTTCTCAAAATCCCTATCATTATGGAACACAAAACATTGCCCTAATTTTCCTCTTCTTAATATATTTAGAGAAACTGATTCAAAGACCAAAGTGTTTACTTTCGAACCAATGGACGACTGCTAGCAAAAAAAAAAAAAAAAAAAAAAAAAAAAAAAAATATAGAAATACTTTTCCGTAACTTTCAAATGGTCAAGAAGTGTAAAGTAAACCTCTCTCTCTCTCTCTCTCTCTCTCTCTCTCTCTCTCTCTCTCTCTCTCTATGATTATGAAAATACTTTACCACAACTTTCAGATGATCGTAAGTGTAAAACGAACATCTCTCTCTCTCTCTCTCTCTCTCTCTCTCTCTCTCTCTCTCTCTCTCTCTCTCTCTCTCTATCTATGATTACGAAATTACTTTTCCCCAACTTTCAAGTGGTCGAAAGAGTTGAGTAAACATCTCTCTCTCTCTCTCTCTCTCTCTCTCTCTCTCTCTCTCTCTCTCTCTCTCTCTATGATTACGAAAATACTTTTCCACAACTTTCAAGTGGTCGAAAGTATCAAGTAAACGTCAAAATTGTTGTAATTTTCTGTTATTTGTGTGTTTCGATAATGTGGAGTTGACAATGAACACTGTTTGTATTGATATGCAAAGTCCCTAAGAATGTATACGATAAATTGTAGTTTATTTAGTGAGTAAGGTTACCCAGCATTATAAGACCAGGCAAGCAGCCCTTAAATTAAGTAGTGATTTCTTTATATGTCGCTCGTTTGCGACAACGTCGTCATAACTCAAAAATAGCTATTTTTCAGGGGAGCCATTTTAATCAATTAAAACACTCTCATATTAATGTATGACGTTAGGACATTTAGCGCCTCTAGCGATCAATTTTTTAGCTACAATTATGACACTTTTGCCCAAAAAATCAGCATTTGAAGATGAATATGTCTATATGGATAACTCAAAAATACACTTTTTTGAGTTATGACGTTGTTGTCCCAAGCGAGCGATGTATTCCCAACTTTCAGTTACATACTTTACATAAAATGCTATAGGATGCTATAACTCCAGGGGCCCAAACAGGGAAAATAGCCCAGTGAGGAAAGGAAACGAGGCAAAATGAAATATTTTAGGAAGAGTAAGAGCATTAAAATAAATATTCCTTACATAAACTATAAAAAACTTTAACAAAACAAGAGGAAGAGAAATTACACGGGCCCCAACAGGGAAAATAGCCCAGTGAGGAAAGGAAACGAGGAAAAATAAAATATTTCAAGAACTGTAACATTAAAATAAAAATTTCTTACATAATATACAAAACAAAAGCTTTAACAAAACTAGAGGAAGAGAAAATATATAGAATAGTATGCCCGAGTATACCCTCAAGCAAGAGAACTCTAACCCAAGAATAAGAAACTTCAGCTATCATTATTATTATCATTATTATTATTATTATTATTATTATTATTATTATTATTATTATTATTACTTTCTAAGCTACAACCCTAGTTGGAAAAGCAGGATGTTATAAGTACACGGGCCCCAACAAGGAAAATAGCCCAGTGAGGAAAGGAAACGAGGAAAAATGAAATATTTTAGGAACAGTAACACCATTAAAATAAACTATAAAAACTTTAACAAAACAAGAGGAAGAGAAATTAGATAGAATAGTATGCCTGAGTGTACCCTCAAGCAAAAGAACTCTAACCCAAGAATAAGAAAATAGAAACTTCAGCTATCATTCTTTTATAATATAACGTAATCCATTCTTCTTTCTTATTCTTCATCATAACTCATGCAGAATGTAATCCGTTCAACTTCTATCAAATATAATATGATGTAATCAGCTATTCATTGCCTATCGATAATAGATATGGAATGCCGAATGGTGAAGTACGTATTGTGATAGCTATTCCTTCTGGGAAAAGGTTCGTAGTGATAAAATTACAAAGATTTTTTTTAAGGTGGGTAATTAAGTTTTGCATACTTAATTTCTCATTTTCTACTTTAGAAAACATCTTATTTTTATCATATTTAAGGTTGTGGTGGCCGATGTGGTAACGTCCATGACTGGTGAAAAGCCAGACTGGGGTTCGAGTCCAGCTCAAACTCCTTAGTTCCTTTGGTCACTACAACCTCACTATCCTTGTGATTTAAGGATGGGGGCTTTGGGGGAGCCTATAGGTCTATCTGCTGAGTCATCAGCAGCCATTAGCTGGCCCTCCTTGTTCCTAGCTTGGGTGGAGAGGGGGCTTTGGCGCTGATCATATGTATATATGGTCAGTCTCTAGGACATTGTCCTGCTTGATAGGGCAATGTCACTGTCCCTTGCATCTGCCATTCATGAGCCTTTAAAGATTTAGCATTTTTTATTTGTGTTTATATTCTTCAAAAAAATTTTTAAGAAATTTAATTTTTTTAATTGTGTAGAGAAGATAGTTTTTGTCATATTTTAAAGAATTGACATTTTTTTTCTCGTGGTTATATTCTGCAAAAAAAAAAAAAAAAAAAAAAAAAAAGGTTAAGACATTTGATTTATTTTAAAATTGTGTAAAGAAAATCATATAAAATTCTTCTTGACATTTGCAACTAATTGCTACCGTAGTCTTTAAAAATCAGAATATTTTCCATGAAAGGAAAGAAAAAAGCTAACGACGTTAGCATATCAAAGAAACTGATGGGTTTATATATGTTGAGTTTTAATTAAGAATTGTATATATAATCAGCTAATTAAAATTTTTGTTTAAGGTTGTTATATCGACAACTTTTTCTTGTACTTTTAGTTTTGTTTGATAAGTATTTTCAATTCCAGACCAGTCATATTAATAAGTTTTATGTATTTTTAAGGTCTGAAGTCTGCATTTTTATCAAAAAGAAAAATATATCCTATCTTGTTTCTCTTCCTCTTGTTATTTTGAAGTTTTTAGAGTTTATATATGAAAAATTTATGTTGATGTTATTGTTCTCAAACTTCTTTTCTAGTTTTTCCTTATTTCCTTTCCTCACTGGGCTATTTTCCCTGTTGGAGCCCTTGGGCTTATAGCATCCTACTTTTCCAACTGGGGTTGTAGCTTAGCAAATAATAATAATAATAATAATAATAATAATAATAATAATAATAATAATAATAATAATAATAATAATAATAATAATAATAATAATAATAGCCAAAATTTGTCAAAGAATATTTAAAACATCCTAAGCTATCATAAACTAATGTAGAACACAAAATAAAAGTAGATAAAGTAACAAAATCCAAGAAATTAAGTCATGCAATTTACAAAGGTCAGGAAAAATATTTATCATAAATAAAATCTTAAGAGAATGCAAATTAAACCGATGAAAAGGTCTAGGTAAATTAACATTTATTTCACTTTTAGTTCGTAGATTCAATACAAAAGGTAACTTTAAAAGTTTCTTCACCTTATATAATGTATTATGGTTATATATTAAACATTTCAACTCTATAAATGGCTCTGTTAAGCTAGGTCTTGGACTTGAAAAGGTCAAAGAAGTTTTCGTTCGAGGCAAGATAGTCACCAATCGTTTGGAATATTATAGTCACCCTTAACATAATAATCATAGAAAACAAATATGTATTTAATAGAAAACGAACATATATTTCAGGACTAACTCTTATAAATGTAAAGGGCTATTGATTTTGCTTGGTTTTAGTAGAATTAATTTATGTATGCTAAAGTTTAGTCTCATCATTACTGGCATAATAACTTACAAACATTGTTAAGTTTAGGGGTATTTTATATCGATTATATTTCATTAGCTTACCGTACATCCTAAAAGTAAAAGACACGGTAATATAGAAACAATAGTTTTGAAGACTATCGTTTCTATAGAGGAAAATTAGTTAGGTTTCACGCGAAGTATTACTTATAAACAATGAATAATATGTTGTATTTTCTAATGAATAATACAAGACTCTATAATACATCCGTACCGCCGAAACTTACGATAAAATGTCCGTAATTTACGGACTCTATACATGGAAAATATATCCATAAGAAGTATATGACATATGAAGTCTTGGGAATACTATGATCATGATATTATAAATTGCCTGAATACTTATATAAACCAAAACTTGATGAAAATAACACCGTATTTACTTGAATAAAACTCTCTAGTGTTCTTTGTCTGGATAACTTTGATCAACTAAATCTTTGTGAAAATAACACACTATTTCAAGAAAACTTTGTGGTATTTTATGATAATCTGCGAATTGAATAATTCATGAAGCTTTGATTTTAAAAGATATATGTTTATGCCTATTCAGTACCGAGAACTTTCAATAGATTTGTCGATAATTTCATTTATTAAGGGAGTCAAAAAGAGTCAAACATTTTCATTTTTATAATATCGCATAAAATTATAAATGGAATTCATTGTTATTATTATTATTATTATTATTATTATTATTATTATTATTATTATTATTATTATTATTATTATTATTATTATTAACTAAGGTACAACCCTAGTTGGAAAAGCAAGATGCTTATAAGCCCAAGGGCTCCAACAGGGAAAAAAATAGCCCAGTGAGGAAAGGAAATAAGGAAATATATAAACAATATGATAAATAATGAAAACTTAAAATCTATTAAATTGATAATCAGTTTTTTACTGAAAAAAATATAAAATCTGTATAGATTCCAACCCTAGTTGGAAAAGCAAGATGCTATAAGCCCAAGGGCTCCAACAGGGAAAAATAGCCCAGTGAGGAAAGGAAATAAGGAAATAAATAAACAATATAAGAAATAATGAAAAATTAAAATTCATTATATTGATAATCAGTTTTTTACAGAAAAAAAAATATGAAATTTGTATAGATTGCAACCCTAGTTGGTAAAGCAAGATGCTATAAGCCCAAGGGCTCCAACAGGGAAAAAATAGCTCAGTGAGGAAAGGAAATGAAGAAATAAATGAATAATATAAGAAATAATTAAAGTTAAAATTCATTAAATTGATAATCAGGATTTTGCAAAGAAAAATAAAATAAAATAAAATAAAATATGAAATCTATACATTACCCTAAAAAAAAATTATTTTTTTTTCTTTGCGTAAATTCAAAATTCTGAAAAATTACTTGAGGTTTACGAGAGGGAACGTCTCCCTTATCACTAGATATTAGATAATTAATTTATCAGATAAGATTCTATCATTCTAAGAGAAATACCCAAGACTCAGTTGTTTAATCTATAGCAATAAAACGAGAAAAAAAATTCAGGCTAAAATTTAACTACTTATATTGTTAAAAACTATTTTCAAGTCATTTTGAGGAATAATTAAAATTGAAAATAGTAATTTTGCCATTAATATTTAAGCATAGAACTTGATAATTATACATACATACATACATACATACATACATACATACATAAATACATACACACATATATATATATATATATATATATATATATATATATATATATATATATATATATATACATATATATATATTTTATATATATATATATATATATATATATATATATATATATATATATATATATATATATATATATATATATATATATATATATACACTCAATTTTTTTTGTGAGGCGCATTTGCACCAACTCGCAGCTGTGCCCTTTTAGCTAGGAAGAGTTTCCTGCTATCTGATTGGTTAGAATGATCTTGTCCAACCAATCAGCGATCAGGAAACTTATCCGAGCGAAACGGGCACCCCACCCCTCCGAGTCGGTTGGTGCAAATCGGCCTCACTAAAAAGAATTGACTATAGGTATAAGTTCGAAATCTATCCTGGGGAAGGTGCTCAAGATAAAGAGAATTTAAGAGATATTTGAAAATCTTAAATAATGTTAAATGTCATTTTCAAGTCTTATTATATAATTTAAAGTTATATAATAATATTATTGATGTTAAATTTTTCCGTTAAATGTCGCATTGAAGACCCAACTTTATAACAACAAAGTAACATGCACGAGAAAGTTTATTAAATTTAAAAATCTTTAACATCTCTACATTTACCGAGAATACGTAACCTATAGTCAATTTTTTTTAGCGAGGCATATTTGCACCGACTCCCAGCGGTGCCCTTTTAGCTCGGAAAAGTTTCCTGATCGCTGATTGGTTGGACAATATAATTCTAACCAATCAGCAATCAGGAAACTTTTCCGAGCTAAAAGGGCACCGCTGCGAGTCGGTGCAAATGCGCCTCATTAAAATAAATTGAGTATAGTTTCATCGTTAACTAGAGGGGCACTCAGTAGAGACCTGACCTTTGACCTTAACATGTATTACTTGGCTTGGATTTTCATACACTCAAATATGAACGAAGTTTGAAGTCTCTGTGACAACTATGTCCAAACTTATGGCTGATTACGTGAATTGTATATTTTGCTAGACCGTGTCATTGACCTTTGACCTTGACCTCCTAAAATCTAGTCATTTCTAGATTGCTACATAATAGTTAATCCCTGCAAGTTTAATTACTCTACGATCAAAATGGTGGCCAGGAAGCTGTTCAAAAAACAAACATACAAACTACACACACACAAACAGTGGCGAAAACATAATCTCCTTCCAACTTCGTTGGCGGAGGTAATAATACTTCGAAGGAATTGTCTTATGATAGATGTTCACCTTAAACTAATGTACATAACTGTTAAGAAAAAAAAAATACTATAAAATTTTCTTACCTTTATCTAACTGCTTTAGTTAGAAAATGTTGACTGAAATCTTGAAATGCCATAGCTGCCCAATGCCTGGTTTTCAATTTGCTTTTGATAATTCCTCTACTGCTGGTTCACTGTTTCTGTAGAGACTGCTCTTGATGTCAACCTTGACATGTATTCATAAACTAATTAGCTTCGTGGTTTACAATACGTTCGAACTAGTTCCCACTGTCAAAGGTAATTTCGGACCACTGGTCTCTCCGCTGGAACTCAATTTATTCTCACTAAACCACATTTGTGCAAGATATTGTGTATATGTTCACTAACTGTGACACGTTGGAACTAGCTCTCAATATTGAAGACAATTTTGGAACACTGGTCTCTCATCTGGAACTTATTCTCACTAAACCACATTTGTGCAAGATATTGTGTATATTTTCACTAACTGTGACACGTTTGAACTAGCTCCCAATATTAAAGACAATTTTGGAACACTGGTTTCTCAGATGGAACTCAATTTCTTATCACTAAACCCCATTTGTGCAAGATATTGTGCATATTTTCACTAACTGTGACACGTTGGACCTATCTTTGAATGTCAAAGATAATTTTCGAACACTGGACTCCTAGTTGGACCTAAATCCC
>NC_090752.1:2247092-2249592 GCF_036898095.1 Palaemon carinicauda | reverse complement strand
CAATTTAGTAAAGGTGACCAATGCAGACAGTTCGGAAATTATTTTTCTTCATAGATGTCTTCAAAATTCTCTCTCTCTCTCTCTCTCTCTCTCTCTCTCTCTCTCTCTCTCTCTCTCTCTCTCTCTCTTGTCCTCACTGGGCTATTTTTCCTTGTTAGAGCCATTGGGCTTATAGCATCTTGCTTTTCAAACTAAGGTTGTAACTTTGCTTTATAATAATAATAATAATAATAATAATAATAATAATAATAATAATAATAATAATAAAGCAATGCATTTAAACAAATTCACCAATCTATCTTCATGCAGATTCGACACCAATCATCAAATTCATTCATAAAATCATCATATCTCGTAGTATATTCCACAAATGTCCTCAAAACCTTTCACCCATTTTTACCAAAACTTCTGCTATTAAAGGTCACTGTCTGGACTCACCTTGACAGTCATCAGCAAAATGCTGACCCCCAAGGTCAACACGACCCCGAACCAAACTCGTGTCTGAAGAGGATAATAAAACCCGCGCCACTTGGGCAGAGGAGGCGGCAGCAGCAAGGATATGCCAAATCCTTCCATCCTATAGGAGGTACTGGCGTCGAAGGCCTCCACTCTCTCACTCGTGATGACGAAATAGTTGACAGTGAAGTTCTTCTCCGAGCGGTGCACCATCCCCAGCATCCCGTTCCAGGATCCGTTGACGTAGGAGCCCCATTGCTCGTCCGATGATATCCTAGTCATGTTAAAGGTGTAGTTGAGACTCGCGGCCAGTGTTTTGAGCATCTCCACAACAACACCATCGCCTGTTACTTCTTCTTCTCCCTGGTCTGTCTTCTCGTACAGATAAGGGTAGTCGTCGAACCAAGTGGCTAGTTGGAATTCATACCCGTTAAAGGTTTCGAAACGGTCTGGGAAGATGTCTTCGAGAGTTCCAGACATTTTCTTCGAGTTCCATTGGCCCAAAAGACGTATTGTCTCTCCTGTAGAAAAAGGGAAGAAACTGAAGATTTCTATAATCCTACGTCGTTTACCGTCGCTAACTTGCATTGGCGCCATTAAAGCCAGTTTTTCTATCCTTTCCAAGCTTTCGTTGAGCAAGACTTCCATGAATTCACTCCCTAAACTGTAAAGCAGCAGGTATTTCGGGTTCCATCGTATAGATACAGCGTTCAGAAATGGTAAGGGATCAGTCTGAAATATGGCTATGTGAACAAAGGCCGATCCACGTAGCACATCAGAAGTCTGCTCTTCACACCAAGATGAAGCATCACTGCCCAAATCCACAATGACGTTACCCCTCCCTTGCACTACAGAAGACTCCAGTAGATGGCGTATGAAATAGTGGTCAAACGTTGGATCTAAATACAGAACAAACTTCCTCTCAGAGAGGGAAGTGCCCATCACTTCAGCCAAAACTTGCAAAAACGTCGAAGCGTCCGGTACATCACCGGCAACGAAACTGCGGTTTCCCAAAGGGACATAAGACTTCGCTGAATGAAAATTAACGAAGAAGAGCGTGAGAACACGCAGTAAGTAACGACAATTCATCGTGAAAGTCTTTTTGTCAATACCCAAGTGGGTTCTTGTAGCGCAAGACTCGTGTAGTTGATTACGCGCTTGTTTTATACTAAGTGAGTTTCTGTAGAGTCTTGCGCACAACTATAGATGTTTATAGCTTGTGACCTTCACCTTGTACACTTTGTCATGTGACTTCGCAATAGACATTTGATAAATGATGGTGGTTATTGATCATTTTAACTGGGTGACTAGGAATTTTTCACTAACCGCGATTAAGCAGTGTGTATGTATATATATATATATATATATATATATATATATATATATATATATATATATATATGTGTGTGTGTGTGTGTGTGTGTGTATAATACATACATATACATTTATATACGCACATTTACACACACACACACACACACACACACATATATATATATATATATATATATATATATATATATAATGTATATGCTATATATAACATAATTTATCTATATATATATATATATGTGTATATATATATAGATATATATATATATATATTTATATATATGTATATGTATATATATATATATATAAATTATATATATATATATATATATATATATATATATATATATATATATATATATATATATATATATATATCACACTAATGTACGCAATCTATAAAAAATGACTACTAAATATCTATACAGATATGAACACACACACACACACCTACCTACCTCTACCCAAGGTTTGCCAAACTTCAATAACATGTATAAAAAGAGGGAGTTTTTTTGAGGTTATATATCTATGCATTCATTCATGAACTTCAAAAAAACACTAAAACGTCTTTTAAAAATTTACAAAATATACTCATCACCTCTCATTCATTCATGAATCTGTTTAGTAACATCTTGTCTAAACATTAGTTATAAACTTTTATTAAGTCGCTAATAATCAAAAGATCTTACAACATCCGGTTAGTTAATTACGT
>NC_090752.1:2237092-2242092 GCF_036898095.1 Palaemon carinicauda | reverse complement strand
GAATTCTAATCTTGTGCATTTCTCCACCATGAACTATTCACTGATGTCAGAGAATTCTTTTGATAAGAGGTATCTCTAAATCCAACGCAACCCCCCCCCCCCTTTATCAATCTCAAAGATTAATATCACAACACGTGTTGTGCATTTCTATTCATAGCTTTTGTGGGTCGATTATACTGTTTAAAAAACGGTAATTTTAATGGGAAATTCTACGTAAAAATATATTATTCTTAGCCGTATTTCAGTAAAATACGGGAGACCGAAAAAAACAGTAATTTTAATGAGACCGAAAAAACAGTAATTTTAATGAGACCGAAAAAACAGTAATTTTAATGAGACCGAAAAAAAAACAGTAAATTTAATGAGACCGAAAAATCAGTAATTTTAATGAGACCGAAAAAACAGTAATTTTAATCGGTAATTCAACGTAAAAATATACTATTCTCAGCCGTATTTCAGTAAAATACAGGCGACCGGAAAAACAGTAATTTTAATCGGAAATTCTACGTAAAAATATACTATTCTCAGCCGTATTTCAGTAAAATACAGGCGACCGAAAAAACTGTATTTTTAATCGGAAATTCTCCTTAAAAATATACTATTCTCAGCCGTATTTCAGTAAAATACAGGCGACCGAAAAATCAGCAATTTTAATCGGAAATTCTACGTAAAAATATACTATTCTCAGCCGTATTTCAGTAAAATACAGGCGACCGAAAAAACAGTAATTTTAATCGGGAATTCTACGTAAAAATATACTATTCTCAGCCGTATTTCAGTAAAATACAGGCGACCGAAAAAAACTGTAATTTTAATCGGGAATTCTACGTAAAAATATACTATTCTCAGCCGTATTTCAGTAAAATACAGGCGACCGAAAAAAACTGTAATTTTAATCGGGAATTCTACGTAAAAATATACTATTCTCCGCCGTATTTCAGTAAAATACAGGCGACCGAAAAAACTGTAATTTTAATCGGAAATTCTACGTAAAAATATACTACTCTCAGCCGCATTTCAGTAAAATACAGGCGACCGAAAAAACTGTAATTTTAATCGGAAATTCTACGTAAAAATATACTATTCTCAGCCGTATTTCAGTAAAATACGGGCGACCGAAAAAACAGTAATTTTAATCTGTAATTCTACGTAAAAATATACTATTCTCAGCCGTATTTCAGTAAAATACAGGCGACCGAAAAAACAGTAATTTTAATCTGTAATTCTACGTAAAAATATACTATTCTCAGCCGTATTTCAGTAAAATACAGGCGACCGAAAAAACAGTAATTTTAATTGGTAATTATACGTAAAATTATAATATTCTCAGCCGTATTTCAGTAAAATACAGGCCACCGAAAAAACAGTAATTTTAATCGGTAATTATACGTAAAAATATACTATTCTCAGCCCTATTTCAGTAAAATACAGGCGACCGAAAAAAACTGTAATTTTAATCGGAAATTCTACGTAAAACATACTATTTTCAGCCGTATTTCAGTAAAATACAGGAGACCGAAAAAACAGTAATTTTAATCGGAATTTCTACGTAAAAAATATACTATTCTCAGCCGTATTTCAGTAAAATACAGGCCACCGAAAAATAAGTAATTTTAATCGGAAATTTTACGTACAAATATACTATTCTCAGTCGTATTTCAGTAAAATACAGGCGACCGAAAAAACTGTAATTTTAATCGGAAATTCTAAGTAAAAATATACTATTCTCAGTCGTATTTCAGTAAAATACAGGCGACCGAAAAAACTGTAATTTTAATCGGAAATTCTAAGTAAAAATATACTATTCTCAGTCGTATTTCAGTAAAATACAGGCGACCGAAAAAACTGTAATTTTAATCGGAAATTCTAAGTAAAAATATACTATTCTCAGTCGTATTTCAGTAAAATACAGGCGACCGAAAAAACTGTAATTTTAATCGGTAATTCTACGTAAAAATATACTATTCTCAGTCGTATTTCAGTAAAATACAGGCGACCGAAAAAACTGTAATTTTAATCGGAAATTCTAAGTAAAAATATACTATTCTCAGTCGTATTTCAGTAAAATACAGGCGACCGAAAAAACTGTAATTTTAATCGGTAATTCTACGTAAAAATATACTATTCTCAGTCGTATTTCAGTAAAATACAGGCGACCGAAAAAACTGTAATTTTAATCGGAAATTCTAAGTAAAAATATACTATTCTCAGTCGTATTTCAGTAAAATACAGGCGACCGAAAAAACTGTAATTTTAATCGGTAATTCTACGTAAAAATATACTATTCTCAGTCGTATTTCAGTAAAATACAGGCGACCGAAAAAACTGTAATTTTAATCGGAAATTCTAAGTAAAAATATACTATTCTCAGTCGTATTTCAGTAAAATACAGGCGACCGAAAAAACTGTAATTTTAATCGGTAATTCTACGTAAAAATATACTATTCTCAGTCGTATTTCAGTAAAATACAGGCGACCGAAAAAACTGTAATTTTAATCGGAAATTCTAAGTAAAAATATACTATTCTCAGTCGTATTTCAGTAAAATACAGGCGACCGAAAAAACTGTAATTTTAATCGGTAATTCTACGTAAAAATATACTATTCTCAGTCGTATTTCAGTAAAATACAGGCGACCGAAAAAACTGTAATTTTAATCGGAAATTCTAAGTAAAAATATACTATTCTCAGTCGTATTTCAGTAAAATACAGGCGACCGAAAAAACTGTAATTTTAATCGGTAATTCTACGTAAAAATATACTATTCTCAGTCGTATTTCAGTAAAATACAGGCGACCGAAAAAACTGTAATTTTAATCGGAAATTCTAAGTAAAAATATACTATTCTCAGTCGTATTTCAGTAAAATACAGGCGACCGAAAAAACTGTAATTTTAATCGGTAATTCTACGTAAAAATATACTATTCTCAGTCGTATTTCAGTAAAATACAGGCGACCGAAAAAACTGTAATTTTAATCGGAAATTCTAAGTAAAAATATACTATTCTCAGTCGTATTTCAGTAAAATACAGGCGACCGAAAAAACTGTAATTTTAATCGGTAATTCTACGTAAAAATATACTATTCTCAGTCGTATTTCAGTAAAATACAGGCGACCGAAAAAACTGTAATTTTAATCGGAAATTCTAAGTAAAAATATACTATTCTCAGTCGTATTTCAGTAAAATACAGGCGACCGAAAAAACTGTAATTTTAATCGGTAATTCTACGTAAAAATATACTATTCTCAGTCGTATTTCAGTAAAATACAGGCGACCGAAAAAACTGTAATTTTAATCGGAAATTCTAAGTAAAAATATACTATTCTCAGTCGTATTTCAGTAAAATACAGGCGACCGAAAAAACTGTAATTTTAATCGGAAATTCTAAGTAAAAATATACTATTCTCAGTCGTATTTCAGTAAAATACAGGCGACCGAAAAAACTGTAATTTTAATCGGTAATTCTACGTAAAAATATACTATTCTCAGTCGTATTTCAGTAAAATACAGGCGACCGAAAAAACTGTAATTTTAATCGGAAATTCTAAGTAAAAATATACTATTCTCAGTCGTATTTCAGTAAAATACAGGCGACCGAAAAAACTGTAATTTTAATCGGTAATTCTACGTAAAAATATACTATTCTCAGTCGTATTTCAGTAAAATACAGGCGACCGAAAAAACTGTAATTTTAATCGGAAATTCTAAGTAAAAATATACTATTCTCAGTCGTATTTCAGTAAAATACAGGCGACCGAAAAAACTGTAATTTTAATCGGAAATTCTACGTAAAAATATACTATTCTCAGCCGTATTTCAGTAAAATACAGGCGACCGAAAAAACTGTAATTTTAATCGGTAATTCTACGTAAAAATATACTATTCTCAGTCGTATTTCAGTAAAATACAGGCGACCGAAAAAACTGTAATTTTAATCGGAAATTCTACGTAAAAATATACTATTCTCAGCCGTATTTCAGTAAAATACAGGCGACCGAAAAAACTGTAATTTTAATCGGTAATTCTACGTAAAAATATACTATTCTCAGCCGTATTTCAGTAAAATACAGGCGACCGAAAAAACTGTAATTTTAATCGGTAATTCTACGTAAAAATATACTATTCTCAGCCGTATTTCAGTAAAATACAGGCGACCGAAAAAACTGTAATTTTAATCGGTAATTCTACGTAAAAATATACTATTCTCAGCCGTATTTCAGTAAAATACAGGCGACCGAAAAAACTGTAATTTTAATCGGTAATTCTACGTAAAAATATACTATTCTCAGCCGTATTTCAGTAAAATACAGGCGACCGAAAAAACTGTAATTTTAATCGGTAATTCTACGTAAAAATATACTATTCTCAGCCGTATTTCAGTAAAATACAGGCGACCGAAAAAACTGTAATTTTAATCGGTAATTCTACGTAAAAATATACTATTCTCAGCCGTATTTCAGTAAAATACAGGCGACCGAAAAAACTGTAATTTTAATCGGTAATTCTACGTAAAAATATACTATTCTCAGCCCTATTTCAGTAAAATACAGGCGACCGAAAAAACAGTAATTTTAATCGGAAATTCTACGTAAAAATATACTATTCTCAGCCGTATTTCAGTAAAATACAGGCGACCGAAAAAACTGTATTTTTAATCGGAAATTCTCCTTAAAAATATACTATTCTCAGCCGTATTTCAGTAAAATACAGGCGACCGAAAAAACTGTATTTTAATCGGAAATTCTCCTTAAAAATATACTATTCTCAGCCGTATTTCAGTAAAATTCAGGCGACCGAAAAAACTATTTTTAATCGGAAATTCTCCTTAAAATATACTATTCTCAGCCGTATTTCAGTAAAATACAGGCGACCGTAATTTTACCTTACTTTATTATTCACCTTTTACGGTTTGGTGACCTTAATATCACTCCTTTACGTCAATATATCCGTTTTTAAAACGGTAAAAATCCTGGAATAAATGTTGCCAGATATTTTTCC
>NC_090752.1:2229592-2232092 GCF_036898095.1 Palaemon carinicauda | reverse complement strand
AGTAACAACATTAAAATAAACCTTTCATATACAAACTTTAAAAACTTTATAAAAAACGAGAGGCAGAGAAAGAACATAGATTAGTGTGCCGAAGTGTACCCACAAGCAAGAGAATTCTTATAACTGAATTTGGTTAATATTATCGTTAACTGCACTGTAATTGTTCAGTGGCTACTTCCCTCTTGGTAAGGGTAGAAGAGACCCTTTAGCTATGGTAAGCAGCTCTTCTAGGAGAAGGACACTCCAAAATCAAACTATTGTTCTCTAGTCTTGGGTAGTGCCATAGCCTCTGTACCTTGGTCTTCCACTGTCTTGGGATAGAGTTCTCTTGCTTGAGGGTACACTTAGGCACACTCTTCTATCTAATTTCTCTTCCTCTTGTTCTTTTAAAGTTTTTATAGTTTATACAGGAAATATTTATTTTAATGTTGTTACTGTTCTTAAAATATTTTATTTTTCCTTTGTTTCCTTTCCTCACTGGGTTATTTTCCCTGTTGGGGCCCCTGGGCTTATAGCATCCTGCTTTTCCACAAATAAAAATAATAATAATAATAATAATAATAATAATAATAACAATTATAATAATAATGATAATAATAATAATAATAATAACAATAATAATAATAATAATAATAATAATAATAATAATAATAATAATAACAATAATAATAATAATAATAATAATAATAATAATAATAATTATAATAATAATAATATGATTATGATTTGAAATTGAATGTTAATAAAGCTATCAATTTTACCCTAATTAAAACCTCGCAATATATTGCCACTAAACAATTACTAAAATAACAGTTTTTCAGTTAAATAAACAACATATACCGTTAAAAATGTGCATTAAAAAACGGTAAATATCTGGTAACATTTATTCCAGGATTTTTACCGTTTTAAAAACGGATATATTGACGTAAAGGAGTGATATCATGGTCACCAACCGGTAAAAGATAATAACGAAGTAAGGTAAAATGGCGGTCGCCTGTATTTTATTGAAATCCGGCTGAAAATAGTATATTTACGTTGAATTTTCGATTGAAATTACTCTAACAGTATATAGTTTATGTATTACATGTTTTTTTGTAATGCATTTGGATTGAAAAAATAATGTTTATATAATATTTTGGATTGTTATTTTCATTATAACAATAGATATAACAATAATAGACATATAGACATTTAATATATGTTTTGTTCAATAAACTACATAATTAATACTAATGATAATTACAGTCAGAACTTGAGGGTCACTCAGTAGAGTAACTTGTCAAATACTTTACACTATCAAATTATAACCTATATTTGTAATGAAAATTATATAGATAAACAATGAGTATATGGTCAGTCTCTAGAGCATTGTCCTGCTTGATAGGGCAATGTCAATGTCCCTTGCCTTTGCCATTCATGAGTGGCCTTAAAACAGCTCTTACATATACCTGAGTAACTTGTCAAATACTTTACACTATCAAACTATAACCTATATTTGTAATGAAAATTATATAGATAAACAATGAGTTTTCACATAAAGGCTTTCAGGTTTAATGTATTATTCAGATATCAGGATTCTATCTTTAAATTTTCTTATATGATTAAATGTGACATTCACTTCATGACGAGATTCAAGTTAATGTAATTAATGTTATTACAATGTTATTCAATTTCAATAGGGAAACTAAAATTAATAATTAATATAATTTGGAAAATAATATTATCTTTAATTTTACAACGTTGAGATTGTATTGTTGACAAAATCCCTTTTTATGATTTTCCTAAGGTATTAGAAATACAGTCTTAAAAAAACTTTAATCCATCTATTCTTAAACTTTTCGTACGTAACAGACTTGGTTTCCTTTTCAAGAATTCCCTAAGACATAAATGTGGTCCTCAAGAAAAGAATTCTCATCAACCTATTCCTAAACATTTGGGACTTGATAAAATCTTGCGTAACAAATTTGGTTTAATTTTCAAGAATTTCCCTAAGGCATAAATGTGGTCCTCATGAAAAGAATTCTCATCAATCTATTCCTAAACATTTGGGACTCGATAAAATCTTGCATAAGAGATTTGGTTTCCTTTTCAAGAATTCCCTAAGGCATAAATGTGGTCCTCAAGAAAAGAATTCTCATCAATCTATTCCTGAACATTTGGGACTTGATAACATCTTACGTAACAGATTTGGTTTCCTTTTTCAAGAATTTCTTAAGGCATAAATGTGGTCTTCATAAAAAGAATTCTCATCAACCTATTCCTAAACATTTGGGACTTAATAACATCTTGCATAACAGACTTGGTTTCCTTTTCAAGAATTTCCTAAGGCATAAATGTGGTCCCCATAAAAAGAATTCTCAACAATCTATTCTCAAACATTTGGGACTTGATAACATCTTACGTAACAGACTTGGTTACTTTCTAAACAAGCAGATCCTTCTTTAGATCATTGATAATTCATAAACCTCTAAGAAAGAGACCTGACCTTCAATATACCCCA
>NC_090752.1:2217092-2219592 GCF_036898095.1 Palaemon carinicauda | reverse complement strand
AACAATGGTTTGATTTTGGAGTGTCCTCCTAGAAGAGCTGCTTACCATAGCTAAAGAATCTCCTCTACCCTTACCAAGAGGAAAGTAGCCACTGACCAATTACAGTGCAGTAGTTAACCCTTTGGGTGAAGAAGAATTGTTTGGTAATCTCAGTGTTGTCAGGTATATGAGGACAGAAGAGAATCTGTAAAAAATAGGTAAGACTATTCGGTGTATGAGTAGGTAAAGGGAAAGTGAACCGTAACCAGAGAGAAGGATCCAATGTAATAGTGGTTACATTTTAAGACTGAAAAATACTTATAGAATCAATATAAATAATTTCATATGCAATCCTTTTCACATAATAAAAACCCTGAATTAAAAAACAAAATCATTCTCAAGTAATATAAAAAAATTAAAAAATTTCAAATTTTTTTTTTATAAATTCATCTAATTCAAGTTTTAGTTCACTAAATGGTGATTACATCTTAAGACTGAAAAATACTTATAGAATCAATGTAAATAACACTATATACAATCCTTTTTAAATCATAAAAAAACCCTGAATTAAAAAAACAAAATCATTCTAAAGTAAATATAAAAGAAAAAAATCTAATTTTTTTTTATAAATTTATCTAATTGAAGTTTTAGTTCACTAAATAGTGATTATATTTTAAGACTGAAAAATACACATAGAATCAATGGAAATCATTCCATATACATTCCTTTTCACATAATAAAAACCCTGAACATAAAAACAAAATCATTCTCAAGTAAATATAAAAAAAAACTCAAAGTAGACTACACAAAAAGGAACATAAGCTCTCAGGGTTATTAAAACCCGACTCTTTTATCCTTAGTTCATCAAGAGTATTAAATTTGGTCAGGATATGGGAATCCTTTGAGCTAAAGGAGATGTTACCTTTACTTTAAAAGTGTATGGCGATGGAACTTGACCAGCAGCTGCTCTGGGTGACATAAACTTTGTCTCTGATGTGGGGGAGGACAGTAGGTCAGACCAACCACGCATTTACTAAATCTAGAAGGACCCCTTTTTCATATTTTCGAAGATATTGTTTAATAGATATATTCAATTAGTTCATTAGGCATGTTGCATAAAATTTTTCATAACTCTGACCATCCTTTACATTCAGATCCCCCTGGATAATTCTATCCTGTTCGTAATACTAGGCAGGCAGTTAATTCTAATAGCCAGGCCTTCTCCATCATGAGGCTCAATACTACACAGTACTCTAGAAGTTTTATTCCAGCCGTCACCAAGTTGTGGAATGATCTTCCTAATCGGGTAGTTGAACATTAGAACTTCAAAAGTTCAAAGTTGCAGCAAATTTTTTCATGTTGACCAGGCTGACATGAGTCTTTTTATAGTTTATATAGGACATATCTGTTTTGACGTAGTTACTTTGTTTAGAGTGATTTATTGTTAACTTGTTCTCATCATTTATTTATTTCCTTATTTCCTTTCCTCACTGGGCTATTTTTTCCTATTGGAGCTCTTGGGCTTATAGCATCTTGCTTTTCCAACTAGGGTTGTAGCTTGGCTAGTAATGATTTAGAGTAGAATGAAAAGGAAAAGTAAATGTTGAAAACAGACTACCGTCAGACCAACCCACGCATTTACTGAAATGACCCCTTCTTCACATTTTCGAAGATATTATTATTATTATTATTATTATTATTATTATTATTATTATTATTATTATTAATAGCCAAGCTACAACCCTAGTTGGAAAAGCAAGATGCTATAAGCCCAAGGGGTCCAATAGGGAAAAATAGCTCAGTGAGGAAAGGAAATAAGGAAAGAAATAAACGATGAGAATAAATTAACAATAAATCATTCTAAACAAAGTAACAACGTCAAAAACAGATATGTCCTATATAAACTATAAAAAGACTCATGTCAGCCTGGTCAACATGAAAAAATTTGCTGCAACTTTGAACTTTTGAAGTTCTAATGTTCAACTACCCGATTAGGAAGATCATTCCACAACTTGGTCACAGCTGGAATAAAACTTCTAGAATACTGTGTAGTATTGAACCTCATGATATAGAAGGCCTGGCTATTAGAATTAACTGCCTGCCTAGTATTACGAACAGGATAGAATTGTCCAGGGAGATCTGAATGTAAAGGATGGTCAGAGTTATGAATAATCCTATGCAACATGCACAATGAACTAATTGAACGACGGTGCCAAAGATCAATATCTAGATCAGGAATAAGAAATTTAATAGTTATATCTATTAGTTTATGATAAATTCTGATCATTTTTAGCAACCGAAACTAATTAAATATCCTAAGGAGAATAGAATTTAGAGCACAATGAATACGAAAAGTACATGTTGAAACCCTTCTGGAGATTATATCTGTAATTCATAATCCTCGTTATTATTATTATTATTATTATTATTATTATTATTATTGTTGTTGTTGTTGTTGTTGTTGTTGTTGTTGTTGTTGTTGTTGTTGTTGTTGTTGTTGTTGTAAGTAAGCTACAACACT
>NC_090752.1:2213928-2216592 GCF_036898095.1 Palaemon carinicauda | reverse complement strand
AGAGAGAGGAGAGAGAGATGAGAGAGAGAGGAGAGAGAGAGAGAGAGATGTTGTGTTGAGAAATATTTCTAGGCCTGAGAGAGAGAGAGAGAGAGAGAGAGAGAGAGAGAGAGAGAGAGAGAGAGAGAGAGAGAGAGAGATTTTTTTTGTTTTAATCAATTTATTGCGCCCATTGGCGTCAGACATTTGAGTACATGGTAATACAGTAATATTGTTTACATCTACATTGTAATTCAGTTATACCTAAAGAATAAAAAAAAAATTATATACAGACATTTAAGTACATATTTAAACAGTATTGTTTATATCTATAGCATATAATGAAGGCTATACAAAGGAATACAAAATAAAGTATAGACAGTATTTAGTACATATCAAAAATAATATTGCTCATTTCTATATTTATGGTTATGCAAATGAATTCATATGGAATACAAATTAAATTTAGTTTGATTTCTTAGGTAGGTTGTACCTATCTTTAATTAACATTACAAAACAGCTGATTATTCAATATCCACCAAAGTGAGGATGGCGCATGAGGATCTCATCGAGCAAATCATTATCTTTCATTAACTTTTTACATGTATCAACTACTGTGAGTCTTTGGGGTAATATGTCACTAACAAGAGGACATTCCAGGCAATAGTGTTCTAGGGTGTTGGCGTTGGGTGCGTCACATAACCTACATGAGGAGAAGTGAGGAACTCCATCTTGCTCAGCCACCTGCCAAACTGGTCGCCAACCCAGCCGAAGACGCGCACAAATCACGTTATTTTGACGAACATGAGTCCACTGCGGCGATATTTATGTTGGTGAGGAAAGAAGTGATCATAATGCTGTATTGATATACTGGTGGCTCTCTCGGCATTACTACGATGATGGGTAGGTGAGTGAGCAGCTTGGCGCACCATTTTTCTGCAGCACAGGAGAGATGGACTGGGAGCATCAACATCTGGAGGATCCAGTTGACAGGCAGCCTTTGCGAGATGGTCAACGGTGTTGTTAGCCAGAAGACCCACGTGAGAGGGAATCCATAGGAAGTGCACTACCAGTGAGCTCATGCTGGCCATGTCTAGTTGCCTATGTATTTGTGTAACCAGGGGCTGGTATGCTGGCTTATGCGAAGAAAGGGCTTGGAGTGCTGGTTGCGAGTCGCAGATGATCAAGCCGTTATTTCTGGTCCGTGTGATTAAAATAACTGCATCTAGAAGTCCATGTAGTTCACAATACGTGGAGCTTGATGACTTTGGGAGGCGACGGCCTGTCCAGCCCTCTGGCGGGGGTTCCAAAGTGGGGGAAAAAACAGCACATCCAGCACTGCCATCCTGCTGTAGGGAGCCATCTGTGTAGAGGTGATGGGCTACACTGAGGGACGAGGATAATCTGTCGATGGTCTCCAATGCACGTTGTTGTTGAAGTTGAGGCAAGTCAGTCTTAGAGACTGGAGTGTAAGAGATTTCTGGCACAGGAGTCTGCCAGGGTGCAAGGCCATGATCCACATTCTCTGCCACGATGTTGATGTCAAGCCCCCGAATGCTTGAACAGACTGTACTAACTAGTGTACGTCCCCCCTGGCGTAGTTGTGGACGAGGTGCATCTAGATCGAGAGAAGTTCTGATGATGTTTGAATAGTGAGGAGACAGGTGAGGGTTATACAGGCATTTGATACTGAAGTAGGTGACATGGGAGTATATTCTCTCAACGAGTGGAGGGAGACGGAGTTCGTGTTGCATGTTTACAATTCTAGTGGATGCTGGACAACCTAGAATGAGTTTCATTGCTTGGTTCTGGAATTTTTCAAGCGGCTGTAGAGTTGATCTAGAGAGTTGACATAGTGCAGGGGAAAGATAATCTATCACTGAGCGTAAGAAAGCAATATATATGGTTCTGGCAACTGGGATAGATACTCCTGCAGAATAATTAGTAAGCCACTTGAGAGGAGTCAGGCGTCGCTGTAACCGGGCCAGCAGATCTTGAACAATGGGATGTACTCTCTGTCTCGCTGGAATGGATGGTGTAATTCGCACTGGCGCTCCCAAGTAAATATATTGTGTGCATAAAGGTACAACATTGTTCCCCACAGTAAATTCTGGTAGATTCCTTGCTGGCCTTGGGGAGAAGATTCTACTTTTTCCTGGGGAGATGATAAGACCACAGGAGGATGCTGATTCGTAGAAGGAAGAAAGGAAGCGTTGCAAGTGATCCGGAGAGGTTGAATGAATGCAAATATCGTCTGCGTAGCATGTGATGGTTGCGTTATCAGTATCAGGAAGTAAGGAAAGAAGGCGATGTAGGAAGGATATTAAATAAAAATGGACTAAGTACTCCCCCTTGTGGAAGTACCAAGTTCAAGTTCCTTTGCAGTGCTCAATGCTCCCTTAAACAGCACACGAGAGACTCTATTTCAAAGATATCCACGTATCCACCTCAAAAGGTTTCCCTTGATTCCAAAATCAATAAGCTGGTCTAAAATAATGTCTCTATTTGCGACGTCAAATGCACTTTTCAAATCAATGAAAGCTACAACACTGGTTGGGGAGAGACGAGGTGTAGAGCTCCATGAGACAATGATGTGTTCCTCGTTGGGTTGGGAAGCCGTATATTCTAGACGAAAGCTTATCTTGCAGCCGGAACATAAGGCGTGAGAGGAGAATACGTTCAAAT